>NW_028270141.1:43034988-43190063 GCF_037043375.1 Chiloscyllium plagiosum
GGGACAGGCCACTATAAATGCCGGAGGAAACACCACAGAAGCGCTTCACAGGAGGCTCCCAAGCACTGAGGATGTCACCTAGACAGGGGACGAAACGTTTGCAACAAAAACTTCCAGCTCGGCGAACAGAACCACAGCAATGGACACAATATTCCAGAAGAGGCCTCACCAACATCCTGTACAACCTCAACATGACTTCCCAACTCCTGTACTCAAAGGACTAAGCGATGAAGGCAAGCCTTTTTGACCACTGTGTCTATATGTGATGCAAACGTCAAGGTATTACGCACCTGAACCCCTAGGCCCCTCTGTTCTCCAACAGTACGCAAGGCCCTACCATTAATTGTATAAGCCCTACCCCTTTGGGTTGTACCAAAGTGCAATTCATTTGCATCATTGTCACTGTTTTGACACCCATTTCCCTCATGCTAATACCTTTTCTGAAGATTCCTTTAGTGTTCCTGTCATTCCCACTGGTTTACCATTCCAATTCCAACAATTTGCTTTCACATGCCTCTCTGACACTCATGAAAACATGTAGTTTCCTAACATCATTTTATTTTCTCCATACAATCATTTGTATGGATTATCTTGTGTTGAAATAAATAACTTAAGCTTTCCTTTAGCCACTTCATGTTCTCTGACTTTTCTTTTTCTTTTTAAAGTTCTTTCTCTCTTTTGTAATCTCTTTCTTCCATTGCCTCTCCCTCTGGAGTTCAAGTTTACATTTTTCACATTTCTCCTTCAAGGTCACATTCTCTCCTTTTTTTTTTCATCTTCTATTGGGGTGGCACAGTGGCTCAATGGTTAGTACTGCTGCCTCACAGCACCAGGGTCCCAGGTTCAATTCCTGCCTCAGACGACTGTCTGGGTGGAGTTTGCACATTCTCCCCGTGTCTGCGTGGGTTTCCTCCGGCTGCTCCGGTTTCCTCCCACAGTCCAAAGATGTGCAGGTTAGGTGAATTGGGATATCTGGTCGGCGTGGATAGGTTGGACCGAAGGGTGTTTCCATGCTGTACATCTCTATGACTCTAATTGCCCGTAGTGTTAGGTGCATTAGTCAGAGGGAAATGGGTCTGGGTGGGTCACACTTCGGAGGGTCGGTGTGGACTGGTTGGGCCGAAGGGCCTGTCCCCACACTGTAGAGGATCTAACCTAACCAAGCTCAGACTACCCCGGGTTTTCTTTGCAATAAGAAAATGCTATGTGTGGATTTTCAGTCCCACACTCAGCTCTCCTGAATTGTCAAATGGTGCTTCAGAGCCCATTTGACTTTTGGGATTTTTCCTCAGTGCTGAATCCAACACTTTACTGCCTCATATCTCCTTGAACCTCTCCATTCTATCCATTCCAAGGCATCTAACCGCTTTTGGTTTCTCACTCAGTCACTGAAACAGACCCTGTGTAGGTCATTTGCCTTCCCAGCATTACAGCTAAAAGTCAACACTCCTGACGTGGAATCTACTCTGTCTCTTTCTCCAGCCGTTGTAACTTTCAAACTCTTCTTCATTGACTTCAGGAAGCATGGGGAAGGACCCTCTTTCCCCTCCTCCTTCCCATCTACACCTCCCGAGGGGAGGCTGAGAGGGTCAAACGTGTCAAGTTCCTTGGAGTGACAATAACCGACAATCTGTCTTGAACTTCCCACATGGATGTGATGGTCAAGAAGGCACAACACGTCAGCTTGCTCAGGCCACACAAGGAATTCGGCATGTCCATATAGACTCTCACCAAAAGTTATAGATGCACCAGAAAAAGCATACTATCCGGGTGCATCACGGCCTGGTACCGAAACTGCTGTGCCCAGGACAGTAAGAAACGACAGAAGGTTTTGTGCACGGCCCAGAGCATCACAGAAACAAACCTCCCAACCATGGACTCCATTTACACAGCTCGCTGCCATGGAAATACTGCCAAAATTATCAGAGACCCTTCCCACCCCAGTAATGATCTCCTACAACCTCTTCCATCAGGCAGAAGATACAGAAGCTTGAACACACGCACTAACAGGTTCAGGAACAGCTTCTTCCCTGCTGTTATAACACAGATGAACGGACTCTCTAACTCTAAATAACGTTGATCTTGCCTCACGCACCTCCTGTGCAGTGTAACCTTGTACGCCTCTATGTCCTTGTTTGCTATGATTTGCCTGTAATGCTTGCAAAATAAAGCTTTTCACTGTACTTAGGTACATTTGACGACAAAAATATCAGCCAAATCAGTGTCCTGAGTTACCCATTGTAAGCCTTGCTGTTGGGGATATTTGGATGTTACGAAAGCTTTGAAACATTTTAAATATAGCACTTTTCAGACTAGCTGTAGCCTGAAGGTTATATTGGCCCAGAATACTGGAACTGGATTTCATCAGGGCCATGCTATTACACAGAAAGCAGAAGAGAATAGAGTGAGAAATGCTTCAGGCCTGGAACATCTCCCACTGTTTCCATGACAACCCACCCCAACAAAATCTACAATTTCTACTATTCCCAGAATGTTGGTGTCACGGTTCCTATTGCAGCTGTCTGACAAGTGTCAACCTGCAATGGTACAGTCATTTACTACTTCAGAATGTCTTAGTGTTTTACAGCCAGTTTCTGAACTGTAGACACTGTTATAATGTGGGAATGATTAGCGGACAGCAAGATCCCCCAAAAAAATAATGTGGTGACAGATAACCCTTTTAGTGATGCTGCCTGATGGATAAATATTACCCTAGACACTGAGGAGTTCTCCCCTGATCTTTTTCAGATGCTGTCCTGAGAGGGCACACATGGCTTCATCTTAATCACATTAAGATGGCACCTCTGTCAGAGCTGCACCTACTCAGTACTGCATGAGGACAGCCAACCTGGACAGCCGTTCCCTGTGGTATCCATAAACAGTTGGAGGCACTGGATATTGGAGGTCAGTCATCTCAGCTCCAGGACATCTCTGCAGGAGCTCCTCAGGGTAGTGTCCCAGGCTCAACCATTTTCACCTTCCCTCCATCATAAGGTCAGAAGTGGGGATGTTTGCCAATGTTCAGCACCATTCACAATTTCTCAGATACTGAAGCAGTCCAGCTACAAATGAAAGGAAATCTGGACAATATCCAGGCTTGAGCTAACACGTAGCACGTAACATTTGCAACCACACAATTGCCAGATAATGAAAATCTCCAATTTGAGACAATCTAATCATTGCCAGTTGACATTCAATGGTATTATTATCATTGAATCCCCCACTACCAACATCCTGGGACTTACCATTGACCAGAAACTCAACTAGACTCACCAAATAAACACAGGGACTATAAGAGCAGGCCAGAAGCTAGGAAAACTCTCCTCATGCCTCTCGAAAGCCTGCCCACCATCTACCAGGCACAAGTCAGGAGTGTGATGGAATACTCCCCACTTGCCTGGATGGGTATAGTTCCAACAACACTCAAAAAGCTTGACATCATCAAGGACTAAGCAGCCCACTTGTTGGCACCACATCCACAAACATCCACACCCCTGATGCTTAGTAGCAGCAGTGTGTGCTATCTACATGGTGCACTGCAGAAATTCACCAAAGATCCTCATACAGCACCTTCCAAACACACAATCGCTTCCATCTAGAAGGACAAGGGCAGCAGATACATGGAAACACCGCAAACTTCAAGTTCCCATCCAAGCCACTCACCATCCTGACTTGGAAATATATTGTCATTCCTTCGCTATTCCTAAGTCAAAATCCTAGAATTCTCTCCTGAATGGCATTGTGGGTGAATCCACAGCACATGGACTGCAGTGGTTCAAGAAGGCAGTTTGCCAACATCTTCTCAAGGGCAAACAGGGATGGGCAATAAATGTTGGGTCCAGCTAGTAACACCCACATCCAATGAATGAATCATAGAATCCCTACAAAGTAGAAGTAGGCTATTCGGCCCATTGAATCTACACCCACCCTCCAAAGACCATCCCATCCAGACCCATGCCCCCTGCCCTATCCCTGTAACCCTTAATTTCCCATGCCCAATCCTCCTAGCCTGCACATTCCCTGGACATTATGGATAATACAGCACGACCAATCCACCTAACTTGCACATCTTTGGACTATGGGAGGAAACTGCAGCGCCTCAGAGGAAACCCTGGAGCAAACAGGGAGAGAATGTGCAAACTTCATACAGATAGTCAACTGAGGGTGGAATTGAACCCACTGTGAGGTACCAGTGCAATCCTCTGAGCCACCATGTTTCTGATCCCGAGGTGACCCTGCTGCTGCTTGAGGCAGGGTTAAGAGGCCAGGCCAGGCCAAAAACGGAACTGCTAGGCCTGTTATTGATAATAAGCTGAAGTGATTGAATGATAACCTGGCTGATCTGAATGCTGTCAGATTGTCAGGGAAAGGGTTAACTTTGTTGTCTCTGGTAGTCAGGCTAAGCGCAGGTGCAGGCAGTGAGGAGCTGGGAGTGTTGCTGCTGACAGAATGGTGGGAGATGCTGCCAGGCACCATGAGTCAGCACCTTGGATTACAAAAAGACAAAACAAAAGCAATCAGGAAGGAATGTCACTGGGAACCGACTGGGAGCTTTCACAAACCTCTCCCGCCCATTAAGCAGCTAACTTCCTTTGATTATCCACCTTCACAAACTGTGTAGCTTCTGTCAGTGTGAGGAGCCAGTGATACCTATTTGGTCCCTTCAGTCAGTGAACATAGAACAGTACAGCGCAGTACAGGCCCTTCGACCCTTGATGTTGTACTGACCTTTTATCCTATTCTAACATCAGTCAAACCTACACACCCTTCATTTTACTAGCATCCATGTGCGTATCCAAGAGTCATTTAAATGTCCCTAATGACTCTGACTCGACCACCACCGCTGGCAGTGAATTCCACACACCCACCACTCCCTGTGTAAAGAACCTACCCCTCTGACATCTCCCCTAAACCTTCCTCCAATTACCTGAAAGTTATGCTCCCTTGTGATAGACATTTCCACCATGGGAAAAAGTCTCTGGCTATCCACTATCTGATGTGCCTCTCATCATCTTGTAAACCTCCATCAAGTCACCTCTCATCCTTCTTCGCTCCAATGAGAAAGGCCCGAGCTCCTTCGACCTTTCTTCGTAAGACATGCCCTCCAGTCCAGGCAGCATCCTGGTAAATCTCCACCGCACCCTCTCTAAAGCTTCCACATCCTTCCTATGATGAGGCAACCAGAACTGAACACAAATATTCCAAGTGTGGTCGAAGCAGAGCTTTATAGAGCTTCAGTGTAACCTCATGGCTCTGAAACTCAATCCCCCTGTAAATGAAAGCCAACACGCCATACACCTTCTTAAGGGTCCTATCAATCTGGGCGGCAACTGAGAGGGATCTATAGACCGGGATCCCAACATCCCTCTATTCCACCACACTGCCACAAATCTTGCCTTTATTCCTGTAATCTGCATTCAAATTCAACCTTCCAAAGTGAATCACTTCACACTTTTCCAGGTCGAACTCTATCTGCCACTTATCAGCCCAGCTCTGCATCCTGTCAATGTCTTGTTGAAACCTACGACAGCCCTCCACACTATTGACAACTCCGCCAATCTTTGTGCCATCGGCGAACTTACTAACCCACCCTTCCACTTCCTCATCCAAGTCATTTATAAAATTCACAAAAAGCAGAAGTCCCAGAACCGATCCCTGCGGAACACCACTGGTCACCGAGCTACAGGCTAAATACTTTCCATCTGTCACCACCCTCTGTCTTCTATAAGCCAGCCAATTCTGTATCCAGACAGACAGCTTTCCCTGTATTCCATGCCTCCTGACTTTCTGAATGAGCCTACCATGGGAATCCTTATTAAATGCCTTGCTAAAATCCATTTACACCACATCCACTGCTCTACCTTCATCAATGTGTTTTGTCACATCCTCAAAGAATTCAATAAGGTTTGTGAGGCATGACCTCACAAAGCCATGCTGACTATCTCTATTCAAACTACGGTTTTCCAAGTAATCATAAATCCTGTCTCTCAGAATCCTCTCCAATACTTTGCCCACCACTGACGCAAGACTGATTGGTGTGTAATTCCCAGGATTATTCCTATTCCCTTTCTTGAACAAGGGAATACTTGTCAACCTCCTATCTCTGGTACTACTCCAGTGGACAGTGAGGACACAAAGATCATCGCCAAAGGTGCAGCAATCTCCTCCCTCACTTCCTGTAGTAACCTTGGGTATATCCCATCTGGCCCGAGATTTATCTACCCTTATGTTTTTCAAAATTTTCAGCACACCCTCCATCAACCTGTTCTAGCATATCAGTCTGTTTCACGTTGTCCTCAGAAACGTCAAGGTCCCTCTCAGCAGTGAATACTGAAGCAAAGTATTCATTAAAGACCCCCCCACCTCCTCCGATTCCAGGTGCAAGTTCCCTCCACTACCTCTGATCGGTCCTACCCTCACTCTGGCCATCCTCTTGTTCCTCACACAAAGTGTAGAATGCCTTAGGGTTTTCCATAATCCTACTCGCGAAAGCTTTTTCATGCCTCCTTCTAGCTCTCCTAAGTCCACCCTTCAGTTCTTTCCTGGCTACCTTGTAACCCTCTAGAGTCCTAACTGATCCTTGCCTCCTCAACCTTTAAAGGAGAAAGTGAGGTCTGCAGATGCTGGAGATCAGAGCTGAAAATGTGTTGCTGGAAAAGCGCAGCAGGTCAGGCAGCATCCAAGGAGCAGGAGAATCGACGTTTCGGGCATAAGCCCTTCTTCAGGAATCACAGGCGGCACAGTGGCTCTGTGGTTAGCACTGCTGCCTCACAGCACCAGGGTCCCAGGTTCGATTCCAGCCGTGGGTGGCTGTCCGTGTGGAGTTTGCACATTCTCCCAGTGTCTGGGTGGGTTTCCTCTGGGTGCTCCAGGTTCCTCCCACAGTCCAAAAATTCCTGAAGAAGGGCTTATGCCCGAAACGTCGATTCTCCTATTCCTTGGATGCTGCCTGACCTGCTGCGCTTTTCCAGCAACACATTTTCAGCTCCTCAACCTTAAGTAAGCTTCCTCCTTCCTCTTGACTAGATGTGCCACATCCCTTGTCACCCAGGGTTCCTTCACCCTACCATCCCTTCCTTGCCTCAGTGGGACATACCTGTCCAGCATTATCAGCAGGTGCTTCCTAGGCAACCTACACATTTCTGTTGTGCATTTCCCAGAGAACATCTGTTCCCAATTTAGGTGCCCCAGTTCCTGTCTAATAGCATTGTAACTCCCCTCCCCCAATTAAATACTTTCCCATACCGTCTGCTCCTATCCCTCTCCATGACTACAGTAAAGGTCAGGGAGTTGTGATCACTATCACCGAAATGCTCTCCCACCGAGAAATCTGGTACCTGACTTGGTTTGTTTCCAAGCACCAAATCCAATATGGCTTCCCCTCTTGTCGGCCCGTCTACATATTGAGCTGAAAATATGTTGCTGGAAAAGCGCAGCAGGTCAGGCAGCATCCAAGGAGCAGGAGAATCGACGTTTCGGGCATAAGCCTTTGTTCAGGAACACATTTTCAGCTCTGATCTCCAGCATCTACAGTCCTCACTTTCTCCTCCATCTACCTATTGAGTCAGGAATCCTTTTGGGACACACCTGACAAAATCTGCTTTATCCAAATTTTGCACTAAGGGAGTTCCAATCAATATTAGGGAAGTTGAAGTCACCTATGCCAACAACCCTATTACTCTGCACCTTTTCAAAATCTACTAGGCAAAAGTGAGGACAGCAGATGCTGGAAACAGAGTTTAGATCAGAGTGGTGCTGGAAAAGCACAACAGGTCAGGCAGCAACCGAGGAACAGGAAAATCGACGTTTCGGGCAAAAGCCCTTCATCAGGGAGGGCATCCTGATGAAGGGTGTTTGCCTGAAACATTGATTTTCCTGCTCCTCAGTTGCTGCCTGACATTTTAAATTAGATTAGATTAGATTACTTACAGTGTGGAAACAGGCCCTTCGGCCCAACAAGTCCACACCGACCCGTCGAAGCGCAATCCACCCATACCCCTACATTTACCCCTTACCTAACACTACGGGCAATTTAGCATGGCCAATTCACCTGACTTGCACATCTTTGGACTGTGGAGGAAACCGGAGCACCCGGAGGAAACCCACGCAGACACGGGGAGAACGTGCAAACTCCACATAGTCAGTCGCCTGAGTCGGGAATTGAACCTGTGCCGCCTGCTGTGCTTTCCAGCACCACTCAATCTGCTCCTCCATGTCTCTGTTGCTATTGGGGAGTCTTTAGAAAACTCCCAATAAAGTGACTGCTCCTTTCCTGTTTCTGTCTTTCACCCAAACATCTAAACCCCAGAATATCCAATGACCATCCCTGCCTCTGTGATATCCAAGTTGGAGTAATGGCCACAATATTGTAGTTCCAAGTACTGATCCATGCTCTAAGATCATCAACCTTATTGGTGACACTTCTTGCGTTAAAATAGACACATTTCAACCCATCACACTGACTGCAACTTTGCCCTGCCAACTGTCTATCCTTCCTCACAAACTCTCTGCACGCTGTATCTGCCTGTTCACCAGCTACCCCATCCTCCGGTTTCTAGCTCTGGTTCCCAACCCCCTGCCAAAGTTCTGAAGAGCTCGAGCAAACCTCCACCCAGGATACTCCAGTTCAGGTGCAACCCTTCCTTCTTGTACAGGTCCCAGCTTCCTCAGAAGAAAGTGTTGATGGGGGTAGGGGGAGGGGAGGAGAGGGAATAGGAGGTGAGGGGAGAGGAGAGGAGAGGAGAGGAGAGGAGAGGAGGGAGGGGAGAGAAGGGGACGGGAGGGAAGGGACGGGCCGGGAAGAGAGAGGAGGGGACGTGAGGAGGGAGGGGAGGGGAGGGAGAGGATAGCAGGGGAGAGAGAGCATAAAAGGAGAGGGGTGGGATGTGAGGGGACAGGAGGGGAGAGGAGGGGAAGGAAAGGATGGGAGGGGAGGGATGGGATGGGGAGGGAGAAGATAGGAGGGGTGGGATGGGAGGGGAGGGAGGAGAAGTGAGGTGAGGAGAAAGAGGGCAGAGGAAGGGAGGGAAGTAAGGGGAGGGAGGAGAGGTGAGGTGAGGGAGGGAGGGGAGAGGAAGGGAGGGGAAGGAGGGGAGGGGAAGGAGGAGAGGTGAGGTTAGGAGAGGGAGGGGAGAGAAAGGGAAGGGAAGGAGGAAGGGGAAGGAGGAGAGGTGAGGTGAGGGGAGGAAGGGGAGGGGAAGGGAAGGGAGCAAAGAGAGAGGAGGGGTTGGACAGAGCAGACATGTCTCCCTCACCACTCCCTTGACAGGGCATGTTTCTCCAGTCTCCCCCCTCGGTAGGCCTAATCCCTCAGGCCGAGCCATACCCCAGCCTGACTGGGGATGGTTCTGGAGGCAGCCTATCCAGCTACCAGCCACTTCTTGTAATCCATCAGTTCCGAGATATTATTGCACACTTACAGACTTGGGAAACTAGGCCTCCTGGTTCAGAGATTGGGACAGTGCCACTGCACTGAAAGGTCCCTTCCATAGGCTTTGTAAACAGATGGGGGAAGAAGACCAATCCAAGAGGCTGGCTGATTTATGCCGTGTTACAATGACGGATTTCCTCTGTCTGCCAATGGGTGTGTGGGCAGGGCACTGCCAGGGTGGGCATGGGGAGTGACCCAGTTGTGAGGACCAGCCCCTTCCCCCCCAGCAATGTTGATGAGATCTCCCCCATGAGCCTTGGAGTATCCCACACGGTTGTCAGGACCTTGAGGTCTCGTGTACCCAGTGGAGTGTGAGAAAGCCTGAGGCCTCAGTGCCAGTTTGCAGATGTGGGTCACCCAGCTCATCGGCCACTTCCATCATACCCAGCTCCCCAACTGGTTCCCTGCAGCCACCTTCAGCACTGCCTCCCCCTGGCCCTGGGGAGAGGGGACCCTCAGAGAGTTGACTGGCACCCTTTACCCTGTGGACTGCAGCTGAGGTGGGGATCTAATGCTGACCTTTCTGGCCACAGCTACATTCCACGAGTGGACTGCTGAATCCCAGCAGCTGCTACGCCCGACCTCCAATCGAGCCTTCACCCAGAGGGGAGTGGAGTGTGTAAGTCACTGCCGTGAGGGGTCCTCAAGCGTGGATACATTTCATGGGAAACTGGATAACGAGGTGAGGGAGAAAAGGTTGAGAGGAAATGTTAACATGAGTTCAACGATGCTGGTGTTGGACCGGGGTGGACCAAGTTAAAAATCACACAACACCAGGTTATAGTCCAACAGGTTTATTTGGAAGCACTAGCTTTTGGAGCACTGTTCCTTCACAACCACCTGATGAAGGAGCAGCCTCCGAAAGCTAGTGCTTCCAAATAAACCTGTTGGACTATAACCTTGTGTTGTGTGATTTTTAACTGAGTTCAATGAGGTGAAGTGGGAAGCGGGCTCTGGGAATAAGTGGAGTGTATGTAGGCCTGAGGATGGATGGTGCTCAGTGTGGGCTGGGCTCTGGGTCCAGAACAGCCCCAGGGCCTGTCATTTTTAATTCGGGAAACACAGGTGTCACATTTCTCACCCAGAGGGTGGTTTAGAGTGAATCACTTTGCTGTGGGTCTGGAGTCACATGTGGCTGGACCAAGTAAGAATGGCAGATTTCCATCCCTAACGTCGGTCAGATGGGTTTCTAACAGCAATCAATGGGTAGCCATTGGATTAGCTGCCTTTGTCATTCCAGATTTTTATTGGATTTGAATTTCACAATCTGCCCTGGTAGGATCCGCACACAGATCCCCAGAACATTAGTCTGGGGTTCAGAGTTACTGATCCAGTGACATGACCATTAGTGCATTTGCCCTCCTGCCCCTGCGGGAAGAGGTTAGTCTGGGGCCTAACCTTTAGCAGACCAAACAGACCAGTTCTCTGCTGCTATTTTGAAGTCACTTTGAGAGACCTTCAGTCATTAACGTGATCAACTTTGAAGCAATCCCATGAGGGGCACTGTATCTTCCCATACAGTTTCCTAACAATTCCTGACAACAGTATTGAAAGGGTTACAGCACTACCATTCTGCACACGCTCCCAGGGGTTACAATGTTGGGAGGAATTCCATGAACCGTATCCGTAATGGAGCACCAGGAGCTGGGATACTGTCCTGGCTCATTAATGATTAGGAAGTCAGAAAGATACGTACTGCTTACTTGTTCACCTCAATCTGCAACGTATTTGTATGAGTCAGACTGTCTGCTCTTTGTGTGCCAGACTCTCCCAGCTCTTTAACCCTGTGCTTATTGTGGTTCCAGCCTGATCCCATTGCATTTCAGTGACATTATTTCAAACTGTACACCCAAGAGCAATATATCACCCTGTGTTTCTAAGACAGAGAGCTCTCTAATTTTAGCCAAATACACCCTTTCAGAGAGATTGATAACAGAGAGAATTCCTCCTCATTCTTTCCCTAACCACACCCCCCACTGACCCTGAAACTCTTCACAGAGGAGTTGCTCTGACACTACCTAAAGACACACACTGGCTAGTAACAATAGCTCGCCTCAGTCATTGGAGCATAGCATCCCTACAGTGTGGATACAGGCCTTTCAGCCCAACATGTCCATAGTGGCCCTCCAAAGGGTATCCCAGGAAATCCATTTCCCCTTACTCTACATTTACCCCTGACTAATGCACCTAACCTACACGTCCCTGAACACTGTGGGCCAATTCACCTGACCTGCACATCATTGGAATGTGGGAGGAAACCGGAGGAAACCCACACAGACACTGGGAGAATGTGCAAACTTTACACAGACAGTTACCTGAGGCTGGAGTCGAACCTGTGACCCTGGTGCTGTGAGGCAGCAGTGCTAACCACTGAGCCACCGTGCCATGCCATGTCATTACGCACACTAGGAGGACATTCAGGCCATCGTCTCCATGCTGCCTCTCAGGGAGCTGAGTAATCCAACTGGAACTGGGTGACCTCAGCTGGAACACCCGAGCTACAACAACAACATTTTTCCGACAGTGTGGATCCGCCCTGAACTCAACAATCCCGACTTGTCTCCTACTGGAAACATAAAGGATTCTGTCTCGAGTCCAGCCCAACTTCACATGGCCTCACCCCCACAGTGCCCTTCCTCCTGCCTCCCAGCACTGCCAACCTTTCTAGAATGACCATCCAAGATCAGCAGCTCCCACGTTCTCCTGGTCTTCCCGGATATTCATCCAATTCACCAAGTAGTGACCAAGCTTGGGGGCTGGTTAGCTCAGTTGGCTAGACAGCACAGAGTAACACCAACAATTGCCACACTGAGTGAGGTTACCATGAAGAGCTCTCCCTCTGAACCTCTCCCCTCACCTGAGGTACGGTGGTCCTCAGGTTAGACCACCACCAGTTGTCTCTCTTTAATGAGAGAGCAGGGTTATGGCAACTTTACCTTTTACCCAGGTATCCTAGCTCACTCAATGCATCACAAGGTCAGGGGTCCAAGCCTCACATGCAAAGTTTGAGCATATGGGTGAGATGTTCATGCTGCACTCTCAGAAGGCCTTGCCTCTCATGGGATATTGAACCTGACCGAAGTACTAAAGGACATGATTTAAATTCAACCCAATAGTGT
Organism: Chiloscyllium plagiosum; assembly: GCF_037043375.1. Taxonomy (NCBI): domain Eukaryota; kingdom Metazoa; phylum Chordata; class Chondrichthyes; order Orectolobiformes; family Hemiscylliidae; genus Chiloscyllium; species Chiloscyllium plagiosum. The sequence continues at coordinate 43,047,538 of NW_028270141.1, forward strand.
GTGACAACTGGCAATCAAGTAACTGTGAGTTTTGGATTTGTTGTCAATACTGTCACCAAACTAATAGTTCCCTGGCAAACTCACCATGGCAACACTTTGACCAATCAGAGTTGACTTGCCAACCAATCAGCACCCTTTTGTCATGCAATATAAATTGTGACTCCCTTTTGAAATGTGCATCAGTTCTGATGAGTGCACTGCTCCTGACTGAATTGTATAGGGCTCTGATGTAATTACTTACTCATTAATGCAGGTCCAATGGGCTAAATGATCTCAGTCTGCACCATAATGCTGTGATTCAATGGGAGTAAATACTGGTGCTCATTCCTAAGAGTGCATGTGACTGGAATGAATACAGTGTGAGGCGTGTTCGATGTTGGGTCAAATTCCTTTGGATGGTCATGGTCAAACCAATTGTATTTAGAAAGGCCCATTTTTTTAGGCCAAGGTCTCTAGGTCATGGTTTTCCAGCCAGTTCAGATATGTTGAACTGGAGTCGGATTATAAAGTAGGAAATGCAGCAACAAATGTGCCCACACCAAGTCCCCACAAGCAGCAACGAGACTGTGACCGGATCATCCATTTTAGTGGCACCTTCATAAAGCTCTTCAGTCAGCGTTTTCCAAACCCACAACCTCTACCATCTAGAAGGACAAGGTTAGAAGGTAAACCACTACCTCCACTCCAAGCCACTCACCATCCTCATTTGGAAATAAATCGCTTTTCCCTCACTGTCGCCGGGTCAAAATCCTGGAATTCCATCCCTTAGGACATTGTGGGTCAATCCACAGCAAAAGGACTGCAGCGGTTCAGGAAGACAGCTCACCCCCACCTTCTCAAGAGGCAACTAGGGACGGCCTATAAAGGCTGGGCCGGCCAGTGACACCGACATCCCATGAGTAATTTTATGGCTTGTTCGGTGTTAGCCTAGCAACACTGCTTCTTATAATGATAACTCGGAGCATGCTTAATCAAAGAGTAAAAAAAAAATTTACACAACACTGTGGACTATTTTAGATTTGATGAATTGTCTAATTCAGACAATGAGGAGAAAGTGAGGACTGCAGATGCTGGAGATCAGAGCTGAAAATGTGTTGCTGGAAAAGCGCAGCAGGTCAGGCAGCATCCAAGGAACAGGATCCTGTTCCCTGGATGCTGCCTGACCTGCTGCGCTTTTCCAGCAACACATTTTCAGAGCTAATTCAGACAATGGCTAATCAAGTAAGTGCGAGGTTTTGCTTTGATGTAAACACTGTCCCCAAATTATTCTCCAATTCACCATGAGAGATCCTGAGGCAGGAACAGGAAACAGAGGCCCATTCTACTGGCACTCACCATCTTCCCAATGTCACTATGGATTTATGAAACAGCAGAGTACTGGAGGGAAGATGCAGAGATGCCCTCAGGAAACAAGGCAATCTGATGCACTCTGCCATTTAAATAAAAAACACCTGACATCTTTGAGCAAAGTACTGGATCAGGATGAAGGGCCTTTGCCTGAAACGTCGATTCACCTGCTCCTTGGATGCTGCCTGACCTGCTGTGCCTTTCCAGCACCACTCTAATCCTGACTCTAATCTCCAGCATCGGCAGTACCCACCTCCACCTAAAGTAGTGGACGTGACCAGCCTCTCTCTGAGGGGTGTTATTTTTCCTGGGATGTGAGCCTCACTGGCAGGACCATCTTTGTCACCCATCTCTAATTCATCCTAATGCTGAGGAGCTTGTTAGATCATTTCAGAGGGTGGCTAAGAGTCAACCACATTGTTGTGGGCCTGGAGTCACGTCTAGGCCAGATCAGCTAAGGGGCAATCAATGGCAGGCAGCATTATGGTGCCATTACTACAACCTCTTTGATTGAATTGAAATTGCCCCAAGTAGCATGGTGGGTTTTGAACCCTGTCCCTCGAGCATTATCCTGGGCTTTTAGAATACCAGGTCAGTGACACCACCACTTCCCCACGACCACCAGCTTCAAGGTCCTCGCTCACTGGGTTCTGTCCTAATGACTTGTTTCCCAGGAGCTGCCAATGGATCAGGGCTGGAGGATCAGTAACAGCTCGCCCACTTCATACTGAGCAGCAGAGAATCCACCTGAGAGATAGCATCAGGGCTTCGAGATGTTCTGTCTCTGCCTCTCACACATATGCACTCACACTCACAACAGTGACACATACTGACATGCACTGGAACTCACTTGCTTACACTTATACATGCTCTCTAACACACACTTAAACGTGCATTCACATTCACTCCATCCAGTGACTACACACAAATAGACAAGCATTTACGCTACACACACATCCACACATTACTTACCCGAACGCTCTCGGTCAGATCCACCGACATCAAGCCGGTGTTCTTCTCTGACCACTGCCTCCTGCTGGCCGACTGTCACCTACAGGACGAGCAGCAGGATGGTAGGGGAACGTGGAAGATGAACACAAAGCTGTTGACTCCGGGAAACATTGAGGAGCTCAACAGGGACTACGTAGGTTGGAGAACCGTGAAGCCCCAGCAGACTGGTGGGAAACAGTAAAAGGGAACATCAAGAGGTTCTTCATCCTCAAAGGTGTTCAGGAGGTGAGAGAGAGGTGGGGAAAACTGTCCCAGCTCCAGGAAAGTATGCAGAACCTGCTCCTGCTGCAGATGATGGGGGTCGATGTCACAGACGACCTTAAGGAGGTGAAGGGCCAGCAAGTCTCGCTCTTTGCCTCGGAGTCCTCCAAGATAATCTTCAAGTCCAGGGTCCGCTCCGTGGAGCAGGTCGAGACTTGCTCACTTTTCTTCTTCCAGAAGGTGCACAAAGAGAGCTCCGTTCTCAGCAGCCTGAAGGAAGAAGATGGCTCGATAACGTCATCTCAGGCTGACATCATGAGGATCAGCAAAGTCTGTATGACTCAAAGCCAACCAACAGCGCGGCCTCCCAGTCGTTCCTGTCCTCCATCACGGAGGTCTTAGACAATAGAACACGGGAGAGGCTGGACCAGCCGCTATCTCTGGACGCACTGACCAAGGCCCTCAAGTCCTTCGAAAAGAATAAAACTCCTGGAAACGACAGCTTACCGGTCGAGCTCTATTCTGCTCTATGGGACTAGATTGGCCAGGACCTGCTGGAAGTGTATGTCAGTATGCTTCTGGCAGGTACCATGAGCGAATCCATGAGGAAAGACATCATCACCCTCATCTACAAGCGGAAGGGGGAGAGGGAGGAAATCAGAAATTGGAGACCAATCTCCCTATTGAATGTGGATTACAAAATTTTGTCAAAAGTTAACGCCAACCGGGTCAGGTCTGCTTTGGTGTTGGTGATTCACCCTGACCAAACCTGTGCTGTACCGGGCAGGAAGATCGCTGAGAGTCTCGCACTCCTCAGGGATATGATCACCAACGTGCAGGATTGAGGGTTGGACACCTGCCTGATCAGCCTGGACCAGGAGAAAGCCTTTGACAGGATATCACACATGTACATGAGAGATATTCTCTTCAAAATGGGCTTTGGGGAGGGAATCTGCAATTGGATCAGACTACTCTACACCAACATTGTCAGTGCAGTCTCAATCAATGGGTGGGAATCAGATAGCTTCCCAGTCAGATCTGGAGTCAGGCAGGGCTGCCCTCTCTCTCCTGCCTTGTTTGTGTGCTGCATAGAGCCATTTAAGGCACTGTCATTGCTGTTATACGTGGCACAGGTCAGGCCTATTCCCAAAACCTGTGCCGCTGCAGTCACCCGGGCCACCTTCCATTTTATATGGAGATCAAAGATGGACCGGGTCCGAAGGGACTCGCTGTACAAAGATCTGGGCAACGGGGGAAAAAACACACCCAATGCCACCCTCACCCTGATGGCCACCTTTGTGTGTGGCTGCATCAAGCTGTGCGTGGATCCCTGGTACACAAACACCAAGTGTCACTACGTACTGAGGTTCTACCTGTCCGCGGTGTTGCGAAGGATGGGCCTGGCCTCGCTGCCGCGGAACGCTCCGAGTAGTTGGACCGTTCCGTATCACCTGTCCTTCGTGGAGAAGTTTATGAAGAAAAACACCTTTGACCACAAGTCCATTAGGAAGTGGTCAGCACATGGTGTCCTTGAGACCCTTCGGGAAAAGGAGAGGGCGGATCCTATCGAGCGGTTTCCTGAACAGATTGTCAAAGCCATTTGGCAGAATGCCTCATCGCCAGAACTTTCCAACAAGCACCAAGACATGGCTTGGCTGGTGGTGAGAAGGGCTCTGTCTGTGAGATCCTTTATGCACGCCCGGACTCTCAGCCGCATCGCACGCTGCCCTCGAAGCAGCTGCGGGGGGGGACGAGACTGTCATACACCCCCTTCTGGAATGTGCCTATGCAGAGGAAGTCTGGAGAGGAATGCAGTGGTGTTTGTCGAGGTTCGTCCCGAGCAGCGCCGTGACGCGGGACTCCGTGCTCTACGGTCTGTTCCCCAGGACGCACACCGAGACGAACATCAATTGTGCCTGGAGGATCGTCAACTCAGTGAAGGACGCTCTCTGGGTGGTCCGAAACCTGCTGATCTTCCAGCTGAACGAGTTGACCCTGACTGAGTGTTGCAGACTGGCACATTCCAAGGTCCAGGACTACGTGTTGAGGGACGCGCTGAAGCTTGGGGCAGCTGCCGCCAAGGCGCGGTGGGGAAAGACCACTGTGTAACGTCTGCCTGCCTAAGAAGAACAGGGTCATTTGAAACACAGTCATTTGGGCTCTGCTGGCGCCTCAGCTCAATATATGGACATGATTGATAAATGTACAGACCTGTTATACAAATGATAAATTCTGATCTCTGTATGCAAAGCAATGGAATGTTTATATATCTATGGCATGACCAACTATACAGACCATCAAAATATTTTATGAATAAAGTATATTTTTGAAATTTTAAAAAAATCACTTACACTATCCAAGCTTACATACACATTCACACTATTGCACACTTACATTGCACAGTCACAATCACTGTACACTCACACACTGCACACACACACTGCACACTCACACACTCACTGCACACACACACACACTGCACATTCACACACATACACACACAGCACACACACACTCACTGCACATTCACACATACTGCACACTCACACACTCACTGCACACTCACACACACAGTACACACACACATGCACACACACACTGCACACTCACACACTCACTGCACACACACACACAGTACACTCACACACATACACACACTGCGGACTCACACTCACTACACACACAAATACACACACACTGCACACTTACACACTCACTGCACACACACACACACTGCACATTCACACGCTGCACATTCACACACATACACACACACAGCACACACACACACTCACTGCACATTCACACACTCACCGCACACTCACACACACACACATGCACACACACACTGCACACTCACTGCACACACACACAGTACACTCACACACATACACACACTGCTGACTCACACTCACTACACACACAAATACACACACACACTGCACACTTACACACTCACTGCACACTCACACACACACTGCACACTCACACACATACACACACACTGCACACTCACACACTCACTGCACACACTCACACACACACTGCACACACACACTCGTTGCACACACATACTCAGGGCACACCCACACACACATTGCACACACAGTCACACTCACTGCACACTTACACATATTGCACTCACACATCAATTGCACACATACATGCACACATGCTGACTGCGTACTCACACCCATCGACACACCCTCACTGTCCACTCACACGCACCCTCAGTGTACGCTCACCCACACCGTCAGTGTACACTCACACCCACCCACATTGTACACTCACACACACCCTCAGTGTACACTCACACACATCCTCAGTGTACACTCACACACCCTCAATGTACACTCACACACACCCTCTGTGCACATTCACATACACCCTCTGTGTACACTCACACACACACTCAGTGTACACACACACATCCTCAGTCTACACTCACACACACCGTCAGTGTTCACTCACACACATCCTCAGTGTACACTCACACATGCCCTCAGTATACACTCACACACATCCTCAATGTACACTCACACATGCCCTCAGTGTTCACTCACACACACCCTCAGTGTTCATTCACACAAACCCTCAGTGTTCACTCACACACATCCTCAGTGTTTACTCACACACACCCTCAGTGTACACTCACACACATCCTCAGTGTACACTCACACACATCCTCAGTGTACACTCACGCACACCCTCAGTGTACACTGACACACACCTTCAGTTTACACTCACACACACCCTCAGTGTTCACTCACACACACCCTCAGTGTTCACTCACACACACACTCAGTGTACACTCACACACACCTTCAGTGTACATTCACACACACCTTCAGTGTACATTCACACACACCATCAGTGTACACTCACACACACCCACATTGTACACTCACACACACCCTCAGTGTACACTCACACACATCCTCAGTGTACACTCACACACACCCTCAGTGTTCACACGCGCACACCCTCAGTGTTCACACACACACATCCTCGGTGTACATCACACACATCCTCAGTGTACACTCACACACCCTCAATGTACACTCACACATACCCTCTGTGTACACTCACACACACCCTCAGTGCACATACACATACACCCTCTGTGTACACTCACACACACACCCAGTGTACACACACACACATTCAGTGTACACACACACATCCTCAGTCTACACTCACACACACCCTCAGTCTACACTCACACACCATCAGTGTTCACTCACACACACCCTCAGTGTACACTCACACACACCCTCAGTGTTCACTCACACACATCCTCAGTGTACACTCACACACGCCCTCAGTATACACTCACACACACCCTAAGTGTACACTCACACACACCCTCAGTGTACACTGACACACACCATCAGTGTTCACTCACACACCCTCAGTGTTCACTCACACACATCCTCAGTGTACACTCACACACACCCTCAGTGTACACTCACACACCCTCAGTATACACTCACACACATCCTCAGTCTACACTCACGCCCACCCTCAGTGTACAATCACACACACCCTCAGTGTACACTCACACACATCCTCAGTGTACACTCACACACACCTTCAGTGTACACTCACACACATCCTCAGTGTACACTCACACACACCCTCAGTGTACACTCACACACACCCTCAGTATACAATCACACACACCCTCAGTGTACATTCACACACACCCTCAGTGTACACTCACACACACCCTCAGTGTACACTTACACACATCCTCAGTGTACACTCACACACACCCTCAGTGTACATCACACACCCCCTCAGTGTACACTCACACACACCCTCAGTGTACACTCACACACATCCTCAGTGTACACTCACGCACACCGTCAGTATACACTCACACACACCCTCAGTGTACACTCACACACACCCTCAGTGTACATTCACACACACACCCTCAGTGTACACTCACACACATCCTCAGTCTACACTCACACACACCCTCAGTCTACACTCACACACCATCAGTGTTCACTCACACACACCCTCAGTGTACACTCACACACACCCTCAGTGTACACTCACACACAGCCTCAGTGTACACTCACACACACCCTCAGTGTACACTCACACACACCCTCAGTGTACACTCACACACAGCCTCAGTGTACACTCATCCCTCACGTTGCTGCCTGTAATGATGAGTTTTATAGCTGTGGATTGGATTGTAGCTGTCACACTTGCCCTGATGGGAAAGCTGAGAAGTGACATTAGACTGGAGAAGAGGAGTTGGGGGGTTTCACTACAGATTGTGAAACCTAAGCTGTCATCACAGGCTGCTTTGTGTTGCTAAAGAATGACTGATGAAGGCTGATGTCATCCATGGGGGTTGTCAGGGCTGTTGGCTCAGGATGTTCTCAGAATTTCCCTTCCTTCCCCACAGGCCTCACCACCTCCAGCTACACCCTGAAGGCAGTATGATTAAAGCTGCCTTGTTGGTGAGCTCACACCACAGTGTCTTAGTATAACTGTCTCCTCTTTTCATTATGTAACATCAGCCGGACATGGCCCGAGAGGACAATCCATTGGATCACGGTATGGGAAAAGGGGGCAGAACGCCAGCAGAATTAACCACATTCACAGTGACCTGGACCGAGGGTCAGGAGACGGGTTCAGGGAGCGATCCCGATGGTCTGTAACCTTTACAGGGTGGTTCTGGGTATCAGCGGCTCACTGGGTGCTATTCTTACCTCACAGTTCAACAATCATGGGGCCCAGTCCCAGCCCAGAGCCTAGGCTGATGCTCCAATGCAGGGCTGAGGGAGTGTTGCACTGTCAAAGGGCGTACCTTGAGACATTTACTTGGGGCCCTGTGAGCGGTCCATGTCAGGATCCACGGGGTCATTTTGAAGAGGAGGCGATGCTGGAGATTTGACCATGAAGGTGGGAACATGGATGTGGATGTGTTTCTCATGCAGCCCGTGAGGTGGCATGGGTCAGTGAGCACAGGAGTGAGTGGGACTCGGTACAAGCTGGGATCGTGAGGGGTGGGGAGGCAGAGGTTTGGATGAGCTGAAGGGTTACAGAAGTTGGAAGAGGAAGATTAGCACTGCTTTTCCTCAGCACGAAGGCTCTCAATTTCGGTTGCTATGGCAACTGTTGGAACAGGGCACTGGTATCGCATTGGCAATTCAGAGCAAGAACTATGTCAAGGGAGGAGATAGAGAATGCTTAAAGGAACTCTCCTGGCCCACTGTAAGACAGCGCAAAGATTCACCCTGGGTCTGGGGTAAGGCCCATGGTCAACATTGCAGGATCCCATCAGATGTGACGGGACATGTTGATGAAGGAAGACCAGAATAATCCTGGTTTGGGATGGCCCCCTCTTTCCTGCTCTCTCTCTGGCGATGGCAGGGGGGGGGTTAATATGATCAGCAGTGAGGGGAGGGCTTTTCCAGTTGTGGAGGGTGGAATTACAAGGTAACAAAAGGGTGATTTTAATATCCTGATCCCCTCCCATTCCCAAAGCCCTCCTCACAAACACAGGGTTTTAAATGACCCCTCCCTTTTGGGAAAAAAAATGACAGCTTTTGAAGATTTAGTCGGGGGGGGGGGGCGATAAACGACTCAATTCACCGTCTGAAGATAAACAAAAATGCATTTTAGATATCAAAAGGTTTGTGGTTTCTATTGTGGAAATGGTTTGAAACTGACTAAGGTGGGAAAGAACTGAGCTGTGGATGTGGGTCTGAGCTCTGGTTAACCCTGGGGAAGATCAGCATTCACACTGTGGAAGCACTCTCATCCTTTCTCAGGAAGTGAAGGAGGGGAGCAACCTCACAGCAGCCCTTGCTAACACCATTTTAAACTAACAGGAGCAGGTCAGGGGTCACTCAGCAGGGCCACTCCACCCACTGCCAAACAAGAACATAGAACACACAATGTGACAGAACATACAATGTGACAGCGCAGTACAGGCCCTTCGGCCCTCGATGTGTCACCAACCTGTGAAACCAATCTAAAGCCCCATCTAACCTACACCGTTCCATTATTATCCAGATGTATGTCCAATGCCCATTTAAACACCCTGAACATCAGCGAGTCTACTACGGTTGCAGGCAGGCCGTCCCATTCCCCTTCTACTCTCTGAGTAAAGAAACTACCCCTAATATCTGTCCTAAATCTATCACTCCCCAATTTAAAGCTATGTCCCCTCGTGTTAGCCTTCACCATCCGATGAGAAAAGCTCTCAGTGTCCACCCGATCTAACCCTCTGATTATCTTATACATCTCGATTAAGTCACCTCTCAACCTTCTTCTCTCCAACAAAAACAGCCTCAGTTCCCTCAGCCTTTCCTTGTAAGACCTTCCTTCCATACCAGACAATATCCTAGTAAATCTCCTCTGAACCCTTTCCAAAGCTTCCACATCCTTCCTGTAACACGGTGACCAGAACTGTATGCAACACTCCAGGTGCGGCCTTAGCAGTGTCTTGTACAGCTGAAGCAAGACCTCTTGGCTCCAAAACTCAATCCCCCTTCCGATAAATGCCAACACACCATATACCATCTTAACAACCCTATCAACCTGGCTGGCAACTTTCAGGTATTTATGCACCTGGATACACCTATCTCTCTATTCATCTAAACTGCCAAAATGTTACCATTAGCCCAGAACTCTGCATTCCTGTTACCTCTTCCGAAGTAAACTACCTCACACTTTCCCACATTAAACTCCATTTGCCACTTCTCAGCCCAGCTCTGCATCTTCTAGGAGAAAGTGAGGACTACAGATGCTGGAGATCAGAGCTGAAAATGTGTTGCTGGAAAAGCGCAGCAGGTCAGGCAACATCCAAGGAGCAGGAGAATCGACGTTTCGGGCATGAGCCCTTCTTCAGGAATGAGGAAAATGTGCCAAGCAGGCTAAGATAAAAGGTAGGGAGGAGGGACTTGGAAATGTGATAGGTGGAAGGAGGTCAAGGTGAGGGTGATAGGCCTGAGTGGGGGTGGGGGCGGAGAGGTCAGGAAGAAAATTGCAGGTTAGGAAGGTGGTGCTGAGTTCGAGGGTTGGGACTGAGACAAGGTGGGGGGAGGGGAAATGAGGAAACTGGAGAAATCTGAGTTCATCCCTTGTGGTTGAAGGATTCCTCGGCAGAAGATGAGGCGCTCTTCCTCCAGCCGTCGTGTTGCTATGGTCTGGCGATGGAGGAGTCCAAGGACCTGCATGTCCTTGGTGGAGTGGGAGGGGGAGTTGAAGTGTTGAGCCACGGGGTGGTTGGGTTGGTTGGTCCGGGTGTCCCAGAGGTGTTCTCTGAAACGCTCAAGTAGGCGGCCTGTCTCCCCAATATAGAGGAGGCCACATCGGGTGCAGCGGATGCAGTAAATGATGTGTGTGGAGGTGCAGGTGAATGTGTGGCGGATATGGAATGATCCCTTGGGGCCTTGGAGGAAAGTGAGGAGGGAGGTGTGGGTGCAAGTTTTGCATTTCTTGTGGTTGCAGGGGAAGGTGCCGGGAGTGATTAGATTAGATTAGATTACTTACAGTGTGGAAACAGGCCCTTCGGCCCAACAAGTCCACACCAACCCGACGAAGCGCAACCCACCCATACCCCTACATTTACCCCTTACCTAACACTACGGGCAATTTAGCATGGCCAATTCACCTGACCTGCACATCTTTGGACTATGGGAGGAAACTGGAGCACCCGGAGGAAACCCACGCAGACACAGGGAGAACGTGCAAACTCCACATAGTCAGTCGCCTGAGGCGGGAATTGAACCCGGGTCTCAGGCGCTGTGAGGCAGCAGTGCTAACCACTGTGCCACCGTGCCGCCCAGTGGAGGTTGGGTTGGTGGGGGGTGTGGACCTGATGAGGGAGTAATGGAGGGAGTGGTCTTTTCGGAATGCTGATAGGGGAGGGGAGGGAAATATATCCCTGGTGGTGGGGTCCATTTGGAGGTGGCGGAAATGACGACGGATGATACGATGTATATGGAGGTTGGTGGGGTGGTAGGTGAGGACCAGTGGGGTTCTGTCCTGGTGGCGATTGGAGGGGCGGGGCTCAAGGGTGGAGGAGCGGGAAGTGGAGGAGGTGCGTTGGAGAGCATCGTCGATCATGTCTGGGGGGAAATTGCGATCTTTGAAGAAGGAGGCCACCTGGGCTGTACGGTATTGGAACTGGTCCTCCTGAGAGCAGATGCGGCGGAGATGAAGGAATTGGGAGAATGGGATGGCGTTTTTACAGGGGGCAGGGTGGGAGGAGGTGTAGTCTAGGTAGCTGTGGGAGTCGGTCAGTTTATAGTAAATGTCCGTGTTGAGTCGTTCGCCCGAGATAGAAATGGAGAGGTCTAGGAAGGGGAGGGAGGAGTCTGAGATGGTCCAGGTGAATTTGAGGTCGGGGTGGAAGGTGTTGGTAAAGTGGATGAACTGTTCAACCTCCTCGTGGGAGCACGAGGTAGCGCTGATACAGTCATCGATGTAGCGGAGTAAAAGGTGGGGGGTGAGGCCAGGGTAGCTGCAGAAGATGGACTGTTCCACATATCTGACAAAGAGGCAGGCATAGCTGGGGCCCATGCGGGTGCCCATGGCTACTCCTTTGGTTTGGAGGAAGCGGGAGGATTGGAAAGAGAAGTTGTTCAGGGTGAGGACCAGTTCAGTCAGTCGAAGGAGGGTGTCAGTGGAAGGGTACTGGTTGGGTCGGCGGGAAAGGAAGAAGCGGAGGGCTTTGAGGCCTTCATGATGGGGGATGGAGGTGTATAGGGACTGGATGTCCATGGTGAAGATAAGGCGTTGGGGACCGGGGAAGCGAAAATCATGGAGGAGGTGGAAGGTGTGGGTGGTGTCCCGAACTTAGGTGGGGAGTTCTTGGACTAAGGGGGACAGGACTGTGTTGAGGTATGCAGAGATGAGTTCGGTGGGGCAGGAGCAGGCTGAGACAATGGGTCGGCCGGGGCTGTCAGGTTTGTGGATTTTGGGCAGGAGGTAGAAACGGGCAGTGCGGGGTTGTGGGACTATGAGGTTGGAGGCGGTGGATGGGAGATCCCCCGAGGTGATGAAGTTATGGATGGTCTGGGAGATGATGGTTTGGTGGTGGGAGGTGGGGTCATGGTCAAGGGGGCAGTAGGAGGAGGTGTCCGTGAGCTGGCGTTTAGCCTCAGCGGTGTAAAGGTCAGTACGCCAAACTACTACCGAGCCTCCCTTGTCTGCTGGTTTGATAGTGAGGTTGGGGTTGGAACGGAGGGAGTGGAGGGCTGCATGCTCCGAGGGTGAGAGGTTGGAGTGGGTGAGAGGGGTGGAGAGGTTGAGGCGGTTAATGTCGCGGCGGCAGTTGGCTATGAAGAGATTGAGGGCGGGTAAGAGGCAAGCATGGGGTGTCCAGGTAGATGGGGTGTGTTGGAGGCAGGAGAAGGGGTCATCAGAGGGTGGGCAAGAATCCTGGTTGAAGAAGTAGGCGCGGAGGCGAAGGCGGCGGAAGAATTGTTCGATGTCACGCCGCGTGTTGAACTCGTTAATCCGAGAGCGTAGGGGAATGAAGGTGAGGCCTCTGCTGAGGACTGATCTTTCATCCTCAGAGAGGGGTAGTTCTGGAGGGATGGTGAAAACACGGCAGGGCTGGGAGCTAGGACCTGGTGTGGGGCTGGAGCAGGGAGTGGGGACGGAGATCAGCGTGTGGGCGGAGTTAGGTGTGGGGACGGAAATCGGCGTGGGGGCGGGGTTAGGCGTGGTGACGGAGATCGGCGTGGGGGCGGGGTTAGGCGTGGTGACGGGGATCGGCGTGGGGGCGGGGTTAGGCGTGGTGACGGGGATCGGCGTGGGGGCGCAGATACATGCGGCGTGGTTGTTGTGCAGGTGAGTGATGTCACTGGGGGCGGAAGTGGCTGCGGTGACGGCAGAAATGGTGTTGTTCCCATTAGCCGTGGACCCCGTGGATGCCGCGAATCTGTCGATGATGGTCTTCCTGGCAATCGCGGAGGCTGCAAGGTCGGTGGGAGCGGAAGTGACGTCATGGTTCGCCGCGGCGGTTGTTGCCGTGGGCGTTGCAGCGGCCGCATGGTTAATGGCACCAGAATGATTTCGGAGGCCGATGGAAGATTCTGGAACAGTTGAGGAACCCAGAGTGTGGGGTAAGTACATAAAAGTGTTTGGTGCTCTGCATCTTGTCAATGTCCCTCTGTAACCTACAACATCCTTTGACACTATCCATAACTCTGCCTACCTTAGTGTCATCTGCAAATTTACTAACCCATCCTTCTATGCTCACATCCAGATCATTTACAAAAATGACAAACAGCAGTGGCCCCGGCACACCACTGGTAACTGAGCTCCAGATGAACATCTCCCATCAACCATCACTTTCTGTCTTCTTTCAGCTAGCCAATTTGTGATCCAAACTGCTGAGTCACCCTCAATCCCAAAGCTCCATATTTTGTGCAATAGCCTACCATGGGAACCTCACCAAATGCCTTACTGAAGTCCATATACACCACATCAACTGCTTTACCCTCATCCACCTGTTTTGTCACTTTATCGAACTCAATAAAGTTATTGAGGCATGACCTACCCTTCACAAAACCGTGCTGATGATCCCTAATCAAATTATTCCTTTCCAGATGATTATAAATCCTGTCTCCTATAACCTTCTCCAACACCTTACCACAACCGAAGTAAGGCTGACTGACCTATAATTACCAGGGTTGTCCTGACTCCCCTTCATAAACAAGGGGACATTTGCTATCCTCCAGTCTTCTGGCACTATTCCTATCAACAATTATGATAAAGATCAAAGCCAAGGCTCTGCAATCTCCTCCCCAGCTTCCCAGAGAATCCGAGGATTTTGGGCGGCACGGTGGCACAGTGGTTAGCGCTGCTGCCTCACAGCTCCAGAGACCCGGGTTCAACTCCCGCCTCAGACTGTGAGGAGTTTGCACGTTCTCCCTATGTCTGCGTGGGTTTCCTCCGGGTGCTCCGGTTTCCTCCCACAGTCCAAAGATGTGCAGGTCAGGTGAATTGACCATGCTAAATTGCCCGTAGTGTTAGGTAAGGGGTAAATGTAGGGGTTTGGGTGGGTTGCGCTTCGGCAGGTCGGTGTGGACTGGTTGGGCCGAAGGGCCTGTTTCCACACTGTAATGTAATCTAATCTAATCTAAATCCCATCTGGCCCAGGGGTCTTATCTATTTTCAGATCTTCCTAAATTCCTAAAACCTCCTCTTTGTCAACCTCAATCCTATCTAATCTTGTAGCCTGTATCTCCGTATTCTCACTAACATTGCCTTTCCCATTGTGAATACTGACAAACGGATTCATTCAATGCTTCCCCTATGTCCTCGGATTCCACACACAATTTTTCACAACTGCCTTTGATTGGCCCTAATCTTACTCTGGTCATTCTTTTATTCCTGATATACCTATAGAAAGCCTTAGGGTTTTCCTTGATCCTATCCGCCAATGACCTCTCATGTCCCCTCCTGTCCCTTCTTAGCCCTCTCTTTAGATCTTTTCTGGCTAACTTATAACTCCAAAGCTCCCTAACTGAGCCTTCACGCCTCATCCTCACATAAACCTTTCTCTTCCTTTTGACAAGAGCTTCAACTTCTTTAGTAAACCATGGCTCCCTCTCTCGACAACTACCTCCCTGCCTGATAGGTATATACTTACCAACGACCCACAGTAGCTGTTCCTTGAATAAGCTCCACATTTCAATTGTGCCCATCCCCTGCAGTTTCCTTGCCCATCCTATGCAGCCTAAATCTTGCCTAATTGCATCATAATTGCCTTTCCCCATAGTTATACCTCTTTCCCTATGCGGTATATCCCTGTCCCTGCCCATTGCTATTGTAAACATAACTGAATTGTGGTCACTATCGCCAAATCTAACAGCTGGTCGGGTTCATTCCCCAGTACCAAATCCAAAATGGCATCGCCCCTTGTTGGCCTGTCTACATACTGTGTCAGGAAACCCTCCTGCACACATTGGACAAAAACTGACCCATCTAAACTACTTGAACTATAGCATTCCCAGTCAATATTGGGGAAGTTAAAGTCCCTCATAACAATTACCCTGTTACTCTCACTCCTATTGAGAATCATCTTTGCTATCTTTACCTCTACATCCCTGGAACAATTTGGAGGCTTATAGATAACTCCAAAAGGGTGACATCTCCTTTCCGGTTTCTAACCTCAGTCCAAACTACCTCAGTGGACGAGTCCTCAAATGTTATCTTAGCTGCTGCAATACTACCCTTGATTAAAAATGCTGCCCCCCCCCCCACACCCGCACACCTACTTAACCATCATCTCTGTTCCTGCTGAAACATCTAAATCCCAGAATCTGCAACAACCATTCCCATCCCTCCTCCAGCCATGTCTCTGAAATGGCCACAACATCGAAATCCCAGGTACCAACCCATGCTGCAAGTTCACCCACCTTATTCCGGATGCTTCTGGCATTGACGTACACACATTTCAAACGAACATCCTGATTGCCGGTGCCCTCTCGCGGCCTTGTTAACCTATCTCTGACCTCACTACCCTCAACCTCCTGGACACTGGAACTACAATTCGCGTTCCCATCCCCCTGCTGCCACCCCACCCCGAAGAGCATTAGCAAATCTCACCCGAGGATATTGGTACCCCTCTGGTTTAGATGAAGACCATCCTGCTTGTAGAGGTCCCACCTTCCCCAGAATGAGTCCCAATTATCCAAGAATCCAAAACCGTCCCTCCTGCACCATCCCTGCAGCCACGTGTTCAGGCCCACTCTCTCCCTGTTCCTCACTTCACTAGCACGTGGCATGGACAGACATAACAACTCTGTTAGTTCTAGCTCTAAGCTTCCACCCTAGCTCCCTGAATTTCTGCCTTAGATCTCCACCTTTCTTCCTAGCGATGTTGTTGGGATCTATAACGGGAGCTTTATCCTGTTCTCACCACCAGCCCCTGCTCCCTTTGAAAACTACAGCTCCTGCTCACTTCCATCTGTGACGGGGATGATGTGGACATACCACAGTGAGGCCCAGCAGTAGGCCACTGGACCCCAGCCATTGATTGAATCTGAGCCAGCCCCTCTCCTCTCAGGCTGAGAGTCATCTGCCTTGGGCCTTCGTCCTTTACCTGTCTCCAGCCTGACAACTGTCGGCAGTACTGAGGGCATGACACACTGCCTCTAGCCCATAGTACAATAAGGGTATGCCGCCTTCCCAGGCGGATCTGAGAAAGATCCCATCCCACCGTTCCGAAGAAGAGGAAATGTGTCTTCCTCAGTGCTCTGTCCCAGAGTTTCTCCTAAGCCCCAATATTACGATGATTTGTTGATTGCGTTACTGTTTCAGCATCTTGCCAATTGACACACAGCACTTGCCTGTATTATAGCAGGAGTCACCGAAGGCAAACCTGTCAGTGCAGCAAGCTCTTGGGAAGCCTTACTGAATGATAATCTCTACCATCACACTGAAATCTTGCTTCAGTGGGATCGCAGTTTGGGATTAGACAACACCTGGAGTACTGTGTGCAGTTTTGGTCTCCTTACGACAGGAAAGATACGATTGCCATTGGGGGAATTGAACAAAGCTTCACCAGACTTCTTCCTGGGATGGTGGGACTGAACATGAAGAAAGATCGGGTCTGTGCTCTCCAGAGTTCTGAAGAATGGGAGGTGATCTCATTGAAACCAACAAAACACGTCAAGGGCTCAAAAGGGGAGATGTACACAAGATGGATTCCTCTGACTGGAGGGCCCAGAACACAGGGGCACACTTTAAAAAGAATGGGGATGTCAGTTAGGATGGAGAGGAGGAGAAATCTTTTGACTCCGAGGGTTATGAGTCTTTGGAATTTGGAAGAGAAATGAGGAGGCTCACTTCCTGTATGTTTTAGGCAGAGATACATTGATTTCAAACAGCGCACAGAAGATGGGTGAGTACAAGGCAGTGAAGTGTATGATCGGATGTGATTGTACTGAATGGTGGGGCACGCTTGATGGGCTGAGTGGCCTACTCCTGTTCTTCTATGCTTGGGGCAGCATGGTGGCTCAGTGGTTAGCACTGCAGCTTCACAGCACCAGGGACCCAGGTTTGATTCCAGCCTTGGGCGACTGTCTGTGTGGAGTTTGCACGTTCTCCCAGTGTCTGCGTGGATTTCCTCCGGGTGCTCCCGTTTCCTCCCACAGTCCAAAGATTTGCAGGTCAGGGTGGATTGCCTGTGGTGTTAGGTCCATTAGTCAAAGGTAAATATAGGGTAGGGGAATGGGTCTGGGAGGGTTACTCTTCGGAGGGTGGGTGTGGACCTGTTGGGCCAAAGGACCTGTTTCCACACTGTAGGGAATCTCATCTAATCTGAAAAGCATGTTGCTGTTGGGAATTCCAGGATTTTGGTCCAGTGATAGTGAAGGAACAGCAATATATATCCACGTCAGGATGGTGAGTGGCTTCAAGGAGGATGTGAGATGGGAAGACCACCACCTTGTCAAGGGCAGTTAGGGATGGACAATAAATGCTGGGGCAGCCAGAGACACTCACATCCCACAAAATTAATTTTAAAAAATGACTAATACCCTGAGGATGTGAAAGGCACTGCAGAGCTGCAAGACTTTCATGTCTTTATTTTTGGATTTGTAAATCAGTAACAGCAAGACCGAGTTACAAGTTAACAATTGGCTTTTGAGTCATGGTTAACACAGCTCCCAGGGTACAGACTCACACTGCTATAGCTGAGAAGGCACATGATCCTGAAATAGTTACCAGCAACAGGCTCTTCACATACACACACACACCCCCTGAGTGAACTGGCAGCTCCTCAGAGAGGGTTTCTTCAAGCACATACGCAACTCTCAAACTCTGAAAAAGGGAAAGAGGAGCTGATGTGTGAGACAGATCCGATAGCTGACAAAACAGCAAGAGGAGCTGTGACTATACCCTCGAGCAAGGGCACACATGAGCGTTCCTCCTCCCTGGCATGGCCACAGCGCTGAACCACAAAGGACTCCTGGGGAGACTCTGCTGCTGTGCTGATAGGTGGCTGAGTCATATCTCAGACAGTCAGCCGACTGCACTGCTCCCAGCTGTGAGCCAGCCGGCTGGCTCCTGTACAGGGTGTGGACATGATCAACCTGACAGCAGCCAGGAAGCATGACACACACATCCTCACAGCCATTTGTTTTTCTGCAGGTAAGGCACTTTCACCACCCTCCCTGGAGGGAAAAGGTGGATCCTCACACCTGTCAGCCACGTCAAAGGCTCTATCCTGAGCTCATGCTCCTTCCCTCCGGGCCAGCAACCTGGGTTACATCATCTCATAGCTGTTCAATGACAAGGTTCGGGTGCGTGGGACCGGCTTTCATCCTGTGGACTTCACCTGTCCCAGTGTGTAAGGGAGCTGGTGTTACACACACACAGGAACACTCTCACTCACACACGCACACACACACATACACACACTCACACTCACACACACACATATACTCTCACACACACAAACACACACTCTCACTCACACACACACATACACACACACATACACACACACACTCTCTCTCACACACACGCTCACTCTCACACACACTCACATACACACACACACTCACTCACACACACACACACACTCACACTCACACACACATATACTCTCACATACACAAACACACACACACACTCACACACACACACATACACGCACACACTCACACACACACACTCTCACTCACACACATATACTCTCACACACACAAACACACACATGCACACACTCACTCACACACACTCTCACTCGCACACACACATGCTCACTCTCACACACACACTCTCACACACACATACACACACTCTCACTCACACACACACTCACACACCCACACTCACTCTCACACACACTCACTCACACACACAGAAACACACACTCACACAGACACACACACACACACGTGCACACACAGACAGCTACACACACACACATACATGCACACACTCTCACACATACACACTCACACACACACACTCTCGCACACACAGAAACATACACTCACACAGATACATACACACATATACAAATACAGACACCCAAACACAGATACAGAGACGGACAGATACATACAGACACACACACACACACATACATACAGGGTCAGTGACACACATAGAAGCACAACCACACATGCAGACACGCACATGAATTCACAGGAACAGGCACACATACGCATGTGCGCATGCACGCAAACACAGACAGATACATACACACAAACACACATTCACAGACACACACTGATTCACACATACAGATACACCCACACAGGACGCACACATACACACACACAGATACACGCACACATGTGCACACACAGACAGCTACACACAGTCACAAACACACACACAAGCATGCACACACAGACAGCGCCACACACACGTGCACACATAGACAGCTACACACACACACATACGCACACATTCTCACGTGGATGCACACACATACAAATACAGACACAGATAACCACATACACAGATACACACAGACAGATACACAGACAGAGAACGCTACAGCAGAGATTCTTGAGCTTGGTTCCTGACAGCTGAAGAAGGAATGGCCAATGGTCATCGAGCAATTGAGCTGTTCAGTATAGAATCAGACCCTTCGGTCCAACTCATCCATGCTGATCAGATATCCTAACCTCATCTAGTCCCATTTGCCAGCACCAGGCCCATATCCCACCAAACCCTTCCTGTTCATCTACCCATCCAGATGCCTTTTAAATGTTGTAATTGCACCAGCCCTCACCACTTCCTCTGGCAGCTCATTCCCTACACCTACCACCCTCTCTTGTCCCATCTTCCAGCCCCTTTCCCACACGGCCCTCAGCCTCACCCAGCTCTCCAGGAAATTGGCTGCTGACTGGTACATGTCATATTCTCCGGCCTCAACTACCACTTAAGCTGCTCGGCAACATAGGCCTCACCGTAACTGAGCACTCTGGCTGTGCACCTGAGCTGTATTTTAAAAAAGTCTCCACATGAATTTAAAACACATTATAAAACACCCTGAGGAGATTGGTTGGTATCTAACTATTATCTTTTCATGTTTTAGCATGCCGGTATGTTCATATATTTGCATGTTTATATGTTTGTATGTTGCATATCACATGTTTGTTTATTTGAGTGCGTCAGATTGTCTGCTTGTATGTCATTGTCCACGCGCGTGTGTGTACATGTTTATGTGTTGTAGTTATGCTCATGTGATGATATGTCCATGTGTCATTATCTCTGTATTCACATGTTTATATCTTCATGAATCACTGTGTCCACATTCATGTGTTATTATATCAATTTGGCTTTCGGCCTGTGATCACAGGTTAACATGTTCATGTTATTGTGGCTGTGATCAGCTCTTTTAGCCTTGGCCACAAACTTCAAGGTGAAATGTCGGACAGGGACACTCACTCTGGACACTGTATGATTGGGGATATTGGGACAGGGACACTCACTCTGCACACTGTGGGAATGGGATATTGGGACAGGGACACTCACTCTGCACACTGTGGGAATGGGATATTGGGACAGGGACACTCACTCGGGACACTGTGGGAATGTGGATATTGGGACAGGACACTCACTCTGCACACTGAGGGAATGGGGATATTGGGACAGGGACACTCACTCTGCACACTGTGGGAATGGGATATTGGGACAGGGACACTCACTCTGCACACTGTGGGAATGGGATATTGGGACAGGGGCACTCACTCTGGACACTGTGGGAATGGGGATATTGGGACAGGGACACTCACTCTGGACACTGTGGGAATGGGGATATTGGGACAGGGGCACTCACTCTGGACACTTTGGGAATGGGGATATTGGGACAGGGACACTCACTCTGCACACTGTGGGAATGGGATATTGGGACAGGGGCACTCACTCTGGACACTGTGGGAATGGGGATATTGGGACAGGGACACTCACTCTGCACACTGTGGGAATGGGATATTGGGACAGGGGCACTCACTCTGGACACTGTGGGAATGGGGATATTGGGACAGGGACACTCACTCTGCACACTGTGGGATTGGGATATTGGGACAGGGACACTCACTCTGCACACTGTGGGAATGGGATATTGGGACAGGGACACTCACTCTCCACACTGTGGGAATGGGGATATTGGGACAGGGACACTCACTCTGCACACTGTGGGATTGGGATGTTGGGACAGGGACACTCACTCTGCACACTGTGGGATTGGGATATTGGGACAGGGACACTCACTCTGCACACTGTGGGAATGGGGATATTGGGACAGGGACACTCACTCTGCACACTGTGGGATTGGGATATTGGGACAGGGACACTCACTCTGCACACTGTGGGAATGGGGATATTGGGACAGGGACACTCACTCTGCACACTGTGGGAATGGGGATATTGGGACAGGGACACTCTCTGCACACTGTGGGAATGGGATATTGGGACAGGGACACTCACTCTGGACACTGTGGGAATGGGGATATTGGGACAGGGACACTCACTCTGCACACTGTGGGATTGGGATATTGGGACAGGGACACTCACTCTGGACACTGTGGGAATGGGGATATTGGGACAGGGACACTCATTCTGCACACTGTGGGAATGGGATATTGGGACAGGGGCACTCACTCTGGACACTGTGGGAATGGGGATATTGGGACAGGGACACTCACTCTGCACACTGTGGGAATGGGGATATTGGGACAGGGACACTCACTCTGCACACTGTGGGAATGGGATATTGGGACAGGGGCACTCACTCTGGACACTTTGGGAATGGGGATATTGGGACAGGGACACTCACTCTGCACACTGTGGGAATGGGATATTGGGACAGGGGCACTCACTCTGCACACTGTGGGAATGGGGATATTGGGACAGGGACACTCACTCTGCACACTGTGGGAATGGGATATTGGGACAGGGGCACTCACTCTGGACACTTTGGGAATGGGGATATTGGGACAGGGACACTCACTCTGCACACTGTGGGATTGGGATATTGGGACAGGGACACTCACTCTGCACACTGTGGGAATGGGATATTGGGACAGGGACACTCACACTCCACACTGTGGGAATGGGGATATTGGGACAGGGACACTCACTCTGCACACTGTGGGATTGGGATGTTGGGACAGGGACACTCACTCTGGACACTGTGGGATTGGGATATTGGGACAGGGGCACTCACTCTGCACACTGTGGGAATGGGGATATTGGGACAGGGACACTCACTCTGCACACTGTGGGAATGGGGATATTGGGACAGGGACACTCACTCTGCACACTGTGGGAATGGGGATATTGGGACAGGGACACTCACTCTGCACACTGTGGGAATGGAGATATTGGGACAGGGACACTCACTCTCGACACTGTGGGAATGGGTATATTGGGACAGGGACACTCACTCTGCACACTGTGGGATTGGGATATTGGGACAGGGACACTCACTCTGGACACTGTGGGAATGGGGATATTGGGACAGGGACACTCACTCTGCACACTGTGGGATTGGGATATTGGGACAGGGACACTCACTCTGCACACTGTGGGAATGGGGATATTGGGACAGGGACACTCACTCTGGACACTGTGGGAAAGGGGATATTGGGACAGGGACACTCACTCTGCACACTGTGGGATTGGGATATTGGGACAGGGACACTCACTCTGCACACTGCGGGAATGGGGATATTGGGACAGGGACAATCACTCTGCACACTGTGGGAATGGGATATTGGGACAGGGGCACTCACTCTGGACACTTTGGGAATGGGATATTGGGACAGGGACACTCACTCTGCACACTGTGGGAATGGGGATATTGGGACAGGGACACTCACTCTGGACACTGTGGGAAAGGGGATATTGGGACAGGGACACTCACTCTGCACACTGTGGGATTGGGATATTGGGACAGGGGCACTCACTCTGGACACTGTGGGAATGGGGATATTGGGACAGGGACACTCACTCTGCACACTGTGGGATTGGGATATTGGGACAGGGACACTCACTCTGCGCACTGTGGGATTGGGATATTGGGACAGGGACACTCACTCTCCACACTGTGGGAATGGGGATATTGGGACAGGGCCACTCACTCTGCACACTGTGGGATTGGGATGTTGAGACAGGGACACTCACTCTGCACACTGTGGGAATGGGGATATTGGGACAGGGACACTCACTCTGCACACTGTGGGATTGGGATATTGGGACAGGGACACTCACTCTGCACACTGTGGGAATGGGATATTGGGACAGGGACACTCACTCTCCACACTGTGGGAATGGGGATATTGGGACAGGGACACTCACTCTGCACACTGTGGGATTGGGATGTTGGGACAGGGACACTCACTCTGCACACTGTGGGATTGGGATATTGGGACAGGGACACTCACTCTGCACACTGTGGGAATGGGGATATTGGGACAGAGACACTCACACTGCACACTGTGGGAATGGGGATATTGGGACAGGGACACTCACTCTGCACACTGTGGGATTGGGATATTGGGACAGGGACACTCACTCTGCACACTGTGGGAATGGGGATATTGGGCAATTGGGACACTCACTCTGCACACTGTGGGAATGGGGATATTGGGACAGGGACACTCTCTGCACACTGTGGGAATGGGATATTGGGACAGGGACACTCACTCTGGACACTATGGGATTGGGATATTGGGACAGGGACACCCACTCTGGACTCTGTGGGAATGGGGATATTGGGACAGGGACACTCACTCTGCACACTGTGGGAATGGGATATTGGGACAGGGGCACTCACTCTGGACACTGTGGGAATGGGGATATTGGGACAGGGACACTCACTCTGCACACTGTGGGATTGGGATATTGGGACAGGGACACTCACTCTGCACACTGTGGGAATGGGATATTGGGACAGGGACACTCACTCTCCACACTGTGGGAATGGGGATATTGGGACAGGGACACTCACTCTGCACACTGTGGAATTGGGATGTTGGGACAGGGACACTCACTCTGCACACTGTGAGATTGGGACATTGGGACAGGGACACTCACTCTGCACACTGTGGGAATGGGGATATTGGGACAGAGACAGTCACTCTGCACACTGTGGGAATGGGGATATTGGGACAGGGACACTCACTCTGCACACTGTGGGATTGGGATGTTGGGACAGGGACACTCACTCTGCACACTGTGGGAATGGGGATATTGGGACAGGGACACTCACTCTGCACACTGTGGGAATGGGGATATTGGGACAGGGACACTCTCTGCACACTGTGGGAATGGGATATTGGGACAGGGTCACACACTCTGCACACTGTGGGATTGGGGATATTGGGACAGGGACACTCACTCTACACACTATGGGATTGGGATATTGGGACAGGGACACCCACTCTGGACTCTGTGGGAATGGGGATATTGGGACAGGGACACTCACTCTGGACACTGTGGGAATGGGGATATTGGGACAGGGACACTCACTCTGCACACTGTGGGATTGGGATATTGGGACAGGGACACTCACTCTGCACACTGCGGGAATGGGGATATTCGGACAGGGACACTCACTCTGCACACTGTGGGATTGGGATATTGGGATAGGGACACTCACTCTGCACACTGTGGGAATGGGGATATTGGGACAGGGACACTCACTCTGGACACTGTGGGAAAGGGGATATTGGAACAGGGACACTCACTCTGCACACTGTGGGATTGGGATATTGGGACAGGGACACTCACTCTGGACACTGTGGGAATGGGATATTGGGACAGGGACACTCACTCTGCACACTGTGGGAATGGGGATATTGGGACAGGAACACTCACTCTGCACACTGTGGGAATGGGATATTGGGACAGGGACACTCACTCTGGACGCTGTGGGAATGGGGATATTGGGACAGGGACACTCACTCTGCACACTGTGGGAATTGGGCTAATGGGACAGCACACTCACTCTGGACACTGTGGGAATGGGGATATTGGGACAGGGACACTCACTCTGCACACTGTGGGATTGGGATATTGGGACAGGGACACTCACTCTGCACACTGTGGGAATGGGGATATTGGGCTATTGGGACACTCACTCTGCACACTGTGGGAATGGGGATATTGGGACAGGGACACTCTCTGCACACTGTGGGAATGGGATATTGGGACAGGGACACTCACTCTGGACACTATGGGATTGGGATATTGGGACAGTGACACCCACTCTGGACTCTGTGGGAATGGGGATATTGGGACAGGGACACTCACTCTGCACACTGTTGGAATGGGATATTGGGACAGGGGCACTCACTCTGGACACTGTGGGAATGGGGATATTGGGACAGGGACACTCACTCTGCACACTGTGGGATTGGGATATTGGGACAGGGACACTCACTCTGCACACTGTGGGAATGGGATATTGGGACAGGGACACTCACTCTCCACACTGTGGGAATGGGGATATTGGGACAGGGACACTCACTCTGCACACTGTGGAATTGGGATGTTGGGACAGGGACACTCACTCTGCACACTGTGGGATTGGGATATTGGGACAGGGACACTCACTCTGCACACTGTGGGAATGGGATATTGGGACAGGGACACTCACTCTCCACACTGTGGGAATGGGGATATTGGGACAGGGACACTCACTCTGCACACTGTGGAATTGGGATGTTGGGACAGGGACACTCACTCTGCACACTGTGGGATTGGGATATTGGGACAGGGACACTCACTCTGCACACTGTGGGAATGGGGATATTGGGACAGAGACAGTCACTCTGCACACTGTGGGAATGGGGATATTGGGACAGGGACACTCACTCTGGACACTGTGGGAATGGGGATATTGGGACAGGGGCACTCACTCTGGACACTTTGGGAATGGGGATATTGGGACAGGGACACTCACTCTGGAGACTTTGGGAATGGGGATATTGGGACAGGGACACTCACTCTGCACACTGTGGGAATGGAGATATTGGGACAGGGATACTCACTCTGGACACTGTGGGAATGGGGATATTGGGACAGGGGCACTCACTCTGGACACTTTGGGAATGGGGATATTGGGACAGGGACACTCACTCTGCACACTGTGGGAATGGGATATTGGGACAGGGGCACTCACTCTGGACACTGTGGGAATGGGGATATTGGGACAGGGACACTCACTCTGCACACTGTGGGAATGGGATATTGGGACAGGGGCACTCACTCTGGACACTGTGGGAATGGGGATATTGGGACAGGGACACTCACTCTGCACACTGTGGGATTGGGATATTGGGACAGGGACACTCACTCTGCACACTGTGGGAATGGGATATTGGGACAGGGACACTCACTCTCCACACTGTGGGAATGGGGATATTGGGACAGGGACACTCACTCTGCACACTGTGGGATTGGGATGTTGGGACAGGGACACTCACTCTGCACACTGTGGGATTGGGATATTGGGACAGGGACACTCACTCTGCACACTGTGGGAATGGGGATATTGGGACAGGGACACTCACTCTGCACACTGTGGGATTGGGATATTGGGACAGGGACACTCACTCTGCACACTGTGGGAATGGGGATATTGGGACAGGAACACTCTCTGCACACTGTGGGAATGGGATATTGGGACAGGGACACTCACTCTGGACACTGTGGGAATGGGGATATTGGGACAGGGACACTCACTCTGCACACTGTGGGATTGGGATATTGGGACAGGGACACTCACTCTGGACACTGTGGGAATGGGGATATTGGAACAGGGACACTCACTCTGCACACTGTGGGATTGGGATATTGGGATAGGGACACTCACTCTGCACACTGTGGGAATGGGGATATTGGGACAGGGACACTCACTCTGGACACTGTGGGAAAGGGGATATTGGAACAGGGACACTCACTCTGCACACTGTGGGATTGGGATATTGGGACAGGGACACTCACTCTGGACTCTGTGGGAATGGGATATTGGGACAGGGACACTCACTCTGCACACTGTGGGAATGGGGATATTGGAACAGGGACACTCACTCTGCACAATGTGGGAATGGGGATATTGGGACAGGGACACTCACTCTGCACACTGTGGGAATGGGATATTGGGACAGGGGCACTCACTCTGGACACTTTGGGAATGGGGATATTGGGACAGTGACACTCACTCTGCACACTGTGGGATTGGGATGTTGGGACAGGGACACTCACTCTGGACACTGTGGGATTGGGATATTGGGACAGGGACACTCACTCTGCACACTGTGGGAATGGGGATATTGGGACAGGGACACTCACTCTGCACACTGTGGGAATGGGGATATTGGGACAGGGACACTCACTCTGCACACTGTGGGAATGGGATATTGGGACAGGGGCACTCACTCTGGACACTGTGCGAATGGGGATATTGGGACAGGGACACTCACTCTGCACACTGTGGGATTGGGATATTGGGACAGGGACACTCACTCTGCACACTGTGGGAATGGGATATTGGGACAGGGACACTCACTCTCCACACTGTGGGAATGGGGATATTGGGACAGGGACACTCACTCTGCACACTGTGGGATTGGGATGTTGGGACAGGGACACTCACTCTGGACACTGTGGGATTGGGATATTGGGACAGGGACACTCACTCTGCACACTGTGGGAATGGGGATATTGGGACAGGGACACTCACTCTGCACACTGTGGGAATGGGGATATTGGGACAGGGACACTCACTCTGCACACTGTGGGATTGGGATATTGGGACAGGGACACTCACTCTGCACACTGTGGGAATGGGGATATTGGGACAGGGACACTCACTCTGCACACTGTGGGAATGGGGATATTGGGACAGGGACACTCACTCTCGACACTGTGGGAATGGGGATATTGGGACAGGGACACTCACTCTGCACACTGTGGGATTGGGATATTGGGACAGGGACACTCACTCTGGACACTGTGGGAATGGGGATATTGGGACAGGGACACTCACTCTGCACACTGTGGGATTGGGATATTGGGACAGGGACACTAACTCTGCACACTGTGGGAATGGGGATATTGGGACAGGGACACTCACTCTGGACACTGTGGGAAAGGGGATATTGGGACAGGGACACTCACTCTGCACACTGTGGGATTGGGATATTGGGACAGGGACACTCACTCTGCACACTGCGGGAATGGGGATATTGGGACAGGGACAATCACTCTGCACACTGTGGGAATTGGATATTGGGACAGGGGCACTCACTCTGGACACTTTGGGAATGGGATATTGGGACAGGGACACTCACTCTGCACACTGTGGGAATGGGGATATTGGGACAGGGACACTCACTCTGGACACTGTGGGAAAGGGGATATTGGGACAGGGACACACTCTGCACACTGTGGGATTGGGATATTGGGACAGGGGCACTCACTCTGGACACTGTGGGAATGGGGATATTGGGACAGGGACACTCACTCTGCACACTGTGGGATTGGGATATTGGGACAGGGACACTCACTCTCCACACTGTGGGAATGGGGATATTGGGACAGGGACACTCACTCTGCACACTGTGGGATTGGGATGTTGAGACAGGGACACTCACTCTGCACACTGTGGGAATGGGGATATTGGGACAGGGACACTCACTCTGCACACTGTGGGATTGGGATATTGGGACAGGGACACTCACTCTGCACACTGTGGGAATGGGATATTGGGACAGGGACACTCACTCTCCACACTGTGGGAATGGGGATATTGGGACAGGGACACTCACTCTGCACACTGTGGGATTGGGATGTTGGGACAGGGACACTCACTCTGCACACTGTGGGATTGGGATATTGGGACAGGGACACTCACTCTGCACACTGTGGGAATGGGGATATTGGGACAGAGACACTCACACTGCACACTGTGGGAATGGGGATATTGGGACAGGGACACTCACTCTGCACACTGTGGGATTGGGATATTGGGACAGGGACACTCACTCTGCACACTGTGGGAATGGGGATATTGGGCTTTTGGGACACTCACTCTGCACACTGTGGGAATGGGGATATTGGGACAGGGACACTTTCTGCACACTGTGGGAATGGGATATTGGGACAGGGACACTCACTCTGGACACTATGCGATTGGGATATTGGGACAGGGACACCCACTCTGGACTCTGTGGGAATGGGGATATTGGGACAGGGACACTCACTCTGCACACTGTGGGAATGGGATATTGGGACAGGGACACTCACTCTGCACACTGCGGGAATGGGGATATTGGGACAGGGACAATCACTCTGCACACTGTGGGAATTGGATATTGGGACAGGGGCACTCACTCTGGACACTTTGGGAATGGGATATTGGGACAGGGACACTCACTCTGCACACTGTGGGAATGGGGATATTGGGACAGGGACACTCACTCTGGACACTGTGGGAAAGGGGATATTGGGACAGGGACACTCACTCTGCACACTGTGGGATTGGGATATTGGGACAGGGGCACTCACTCTGGACACTGTGGGAATGGGGATATTGGGACAGGGACACTCACTCTGCACACTGTTGGATTGGGATATTGGGACAGGGACACTCACTCTGCACACTGTGGGATTGGGATATTGGGACAGGGACACTCACTCTCCACACTGTGGGAATGGGGATATTGGGACAGGGACACTCACTCTGCACACTGTGGGATTGGGATGTTGAGACAGGGACACTCACTCTGCACACTGTGGGAATGGGGATATTGGGACAGGGACACTCACTCTGCACACTGTGGGATTGGGATATTGGGACAGGGACACTCACTCTGCACACTGTGGGAATGGGATATTGGGACAGGGACACTCACTCTCCACACTGTGGGAATGGGGATATTGGGACAGGGACACTCACTCTGCACACTGTGGGATTGGGATGTTGGGACAGGGACACTCACTCTGCACACTGTGGGATTGGGATATTGGGACAGGGACACTCACTCTGCACACTGTGGGAATGGGGATATTGGGACAGAGACACTCACACTGCACACTGTGGGAATGGGGATATTGGGACAGGGACACTCACTCTGCACACTGTGGGATTGGGATATTGGGACAGGGACACTCACTCTGCACACTGTGGGAATGGGGATATTGGGCTATTGGGACACTCACTCTGCACACTGTGGGAATGGGGATATTGGGACAGGGACACTTTCTGCACACTGTGGGAATGGGATATTGGGACAGGGACACTCACTCTGGACACTATGCGATTGGGATATTGGGACAGGGACACCCACTCTGGACTCTGTGGGAATGGGGATATTGGGACAGGGACACTCACTCTGCACACTGTGGGAATGGGATATTGGGACAGGGGCACTCACTCTGGACACTGTGGGAATGGGGATATTGGGACAGGGACACTCACTCTGCACACTGTGGGATTGGGATATTGGGACAGGGACACTCACTCTGCACACTGTGGGAATGGGATATTGGGACAGGGACACTCACTCTCCACGCTGTGGGAATGGGGATATTGGGACAGGGACACTCACTCTGCACACTGTGGAATTGGGATGTTGGGACAGGGACACTCACTCTGCACACTGTGAGATTGGGATATTGGGACAGGGACACTCACTCTGCACACTGTGGGAATGGGGATATTTGGACAGAGACAGTCACTCTGCACACTGTGGGAATGGGGATATTGGGACAGGGACACTCACTCTGCACACTGTGGGATTGGGATATTGGGACAGGGACACTCACTCTGCACACTGTGGGAATGGGGATATTGGGACAGGGACACTCACTCTGCACACTGTGGGAATGGGGATATTGGGACAGGGACACTCTCTGCACACTGTGGGAATGGGATATTGGGACAGGGTCACTCACTCTGCACACTGTGGGATTGGGGATATTGGGACAGGGACACTCACTCTACACACTATGGGATTGGGATATTGGGACCGGGACACCCACTCTGGACTCTGTGGGAATGGGGATATTGGGACAGGGACACTCACTCTGGACACTGTGGGAATGGGGATATTGGGACAGGGACACTCACTCTGCACACTGTGGGATTGGGATATTGGGACAGGGACACTCACTCTGGACACTGCGGGAATGGGGATATTGGGACAGGGACACTCACTCTGCACACTGTGGGATTGGGATATTGGGATAGGGACACTCACACTGCACACTGTGGGAATGGGGATATTGGGACAGGGACACTCACTCTGGACACTGTGGGAAAGGGGATATTGGAACAGGGACACTCACTCTGCACACTGTGGGATTGGGATATTGGGACAGGGACACTCACTCTGGACACTGTGGGAATGGGATATTGGGACAGGGACACTCACTCTGCACACTGTGGGAATGGGGATATTGGGACAGGAACACTCACTCTGCACACTGTGGGAATGGGATATTGGGACAGGGACACTCACTCTGGACGCTGTGGGAATGGGGATATTGGGACAGGGACACTCACTCTGCACACTGTGGGAATTGGGCTAATGGGACAGCACACTCACTCTGGACACTGTGGGAATGGGGATATTGGGACAGGGACACTCACTCTGCACACTGTGGGATTGGGATATTGGGACAGGGACACTCACTCTGCACACTGTGGGAATGGGGATATTGGGCTATTGGGACACTCACTCTGCACACTGTGGGAATGGGGATATTGGGACAGGGACACTCTCTGCACACTGTGGGAATGGGATATTGGGACAGGGACACTCACTCTGGACACTATGGGATTGGGATATTGGGACAGTGACACCCACTCTGGACTCTGTGGGAATGGGGATATTGGGACAGGGACACTCACTCTGCACACTGTTGGAATGGGATATTGGGACAGGGACACTCACTCTGCACACTGTGGGAATGGGGATATTGGGACAGGGACACTCACTCTGCACACTGTGGGATTGGGATATTGGGACAGGGACACTCACTCTGCACACTGTGGGAATGGGATATTGGGACAGGGACACTCACTCTCCACACTGTGGGAATGGGGATATTGGGACAGGGACACTCACTCTGCACACTGTGGAATTGGGATGTTGGGACAGGGACACTCACTCTGCACACTGTGGGATTGGGATATTGGGACAGAGACAGTCACTCTGCACACTGTGGGAATGGGGATATTGGGACAGGGACACTCACTCTGCACACTGTGGGATTGGGATATTGGGACAGGGACACTCACTCTGCACACTGTGGGAATGGGGATATTGGGACAGGGACACTCACTCTGCACACTGTGGGAATGGGGATATTGGGACAGGGACACTCTCTGCACACTGTAGGAATGGGATATTGGGACAGGGTCACTCACTCTGCACACTGTGGGATTGGGATATTGGGACAGGGGCACTCACTCTGGACACTGTGGGAATGGGGATATTGGGACAGGGACACTCACTCTGCACACTGTTGGATTGGGATATTGGGACAGGGACACTCACTCTGCACACTGTGGGATTGGGATATTGGGACAGGGACACTCACTCTCCACACTGTGGGAATGGGGATATTGGGACAGGGACACTCACTCTGCACACTGTGGGATTGGGATGTTGAGACAGGGACACTCACTCTGCACACTGTGGGAATGGGGATATTGGGACAGGGACACTCACTCTGCACACTGTGGGATTGGGATATTGGGACAGGGACACTCACTCTGCACACTGTGGGAATGGGATATTGGGACAGGGACACTCACTCTCCACACTGTGGGAATGGGGATATTGGGACAGGGACACTCACTCTGCACACTGTGGGATTGGGATGTTGGGACAGGGACACTCACTCTGCACACTGTGGGATTGGGATATTGGGACAGGGACACTCACTCTGCACACTGTGGGAATGGGGATATTGGGACAGAGACACTCACACTGCACACTGTGGGAATGGGGATATTGGGACAGGGACACTCACTCTGCACACTGTGGGATTGGGATATTGGGACAGGGACACTCACTCTGCACACTGTGGGAATGGGGATATTGGGCTATTGGGACACTCACTCTGCACACTGTGGGAATGGGGATATTGGGACAGGGACACTTTCTGCACACTGTGGGAATGGGATATTGGGACAGGGACACTCACTCTGGACACTATGCGATTGGGATATTGGGACAGGGACACCCACTCTGGACTCTGTGGGAATGGGGATATTGGGACAGGGACACTCACTCTGCACACTGTGGGAATGGGATATTGGGACAGGGGCACTCACTCTGGACACTGTGGGAATGGGGATATTGGGACAGGGACACTCACTCTGCACACTGTGGGATTGGGATATTGGGACAGGGACACTCACTCTGCACACTGTGGGAATGGGATATTGGGACAGGGACACTCACTCTCCACGCTGTGGGAATGGGGATATTGGGACAGGGACACTCACTCTGCACACTGTGGAATTGGGATGTTGGGACAGGGACACTCACTCTGCACACTGTGAGATTGGGATATTGGGACAGGGACACTCACTCTGCACACTGTGGGAATGGGGATATTTGGACAGAGACAGTCACTCTGCACACTGTGGGAATGGGGATATTGGGACAGGGACACTCACTCTGCACACTGTGGGATTGGGATATTGGGACAGGGACACTCACTCTGCACACTGTGGGAATGGGGATATTGGGACAGGGACACTCACTCTGCACACTGTGGGAATGGGGATATTGGGACAGGGACACTCTCTGCACACTGTGGGAATGGGATATTGGGACAGGGTCACTCACTCTGCACACTGTGGGATTGGGGATATTGGGACAGGGACACTCACTCTACACACTATGGGATTGGGATATTGGGACCGGGACACCCACTCTGGACTCTGTGGGAATGGGGATATTGGGACAGGGACACTCACTCTGGACACTGTGGGAATGGGGATATTGGGACAGGGACACTCACTCTGCACACTGTGGGATTGGGATATTGGGACAGGGACACTCACTCTGGACACTGCGGGAATGGGGATATTGGGACAGGGACACTCACTCTGCACACTGTGGGATTGGGATATTGGGATAGGGACACTCACACTGCACACTGTGGGAATGGGGATATTGGGACAGGGACACTCACTCTGGACACTGTGGGAAAGGGGATATTGGAACAGGGACACTCACTCTGCACACTGTGGGATTGGGATATTGGGACAGGGACACTCACTCTGGACACTGTGGGAATGGGATATTGGGACAGGGACACTCACTCTGCACACTGTGGGAATGGGGATATTGGGACAGGAACACTCACTCTGCACACTGTGGGAATGGGATATTGGGACAGGGACACTCACTCTGGACGCTGTGGGAATGGGGATATTGGGACAGGGACACTCACTCTGCACACTGTGGGAATTGGGCTAATGGGACAGCACACTCACTCTGGACACTGTGGGAATGGGGATATTGGGACAGGGACACTCACTCTGCACACTGTGGGATTGGGATATTGGGACAGGGACACTCACTCTGCACACTGTGGGAATGGGGATATTGGGCTATTGGGACACTCACTCTGCACACTGTGGGAATGGGGATATTGGGACAGGGACACTCTCTGCACACTGTGGGAATGGGATATTGGGACAGGGACACTCACTCTGGACACTATGGGATTGGGATATTGGGACAGTGACACCCACTCTGGACTCTGTGGGAATGGGGATATTGGGACAGGGACACTCACTCTGCACACTGTTGGAATGGGATATTGGGACAGGGACACTCACTCTGCACACTGTGGGAATGGGGATATTGGGACAGGGACACTCACTCTGCACACTGTGGGATTGGGATATTGGGACAGGGACACTCACTCTGCACACTGTGGGAATGGGATATTGGGACAGGGACACTCACTCTCCACACTGTGGGAATGGGGATATTGGGACAGGGACACTCACTCTGCACACTGTGGAATTGGGATGTTGGGACAGGGACACTCACTCTGCACACTGTGGGATTGGGATATTGGGACAGAGACAGTCACTCTGCACACTGTGGGAATGGGGATATTGGGACAGGGACACTCACTCTGCACACTGTGGGATTGGGATATTGGGACAGGGACACTCACTCTGCACACTGTGGGAATGGGGATATTGGGACAGGGACACTCACTCTGCACACTGTGGGAATGGGGATATTGGGACAGGGACACTCTCTGCACACTGTAGGAATGGGATATTGGGACAGGGTCACTCACTCTGCACACTGTGGGATTGGGGATATTGGGACAGGGACACTCACTCTACACACTATGGGATTGGGATATTGGGACAGGGACACCCACTCTGGACTCTGTGGGAATGGGGATATTGGGACAGGGACACTCACTCTGCACACTGTGGGATTGGGATATTGGGACAGGGACACTCACTCTGGACACTGCGGGAATGGGGATATTGGGACAGGGACACTCACTCTGCACACTGTGGGATTGGGATATTGGGATAGGGACACTCACTCTGCACACTGTGGGAATGGGGATATTGGGACAGGGACACTCACTCTGGACACTGTGGGAAAGGGGATATTGGAACAGGGACACTCACTCTGCACACTGTGGGAATGGGATATTGGGACAGGGACACTCACTCTGGACACTGCGGGAATGGGGATATTGGGACAGGGACACTCACTCTGCACACTGTGGGATTGGGATATTGGGATAGGGACACTCACACTGCACACTGTGGGAATGGGGATATTGGGACAGGGACACTCACTCTGGACACTGTGGGAAAGGGGATATTGGAACAGGGACACTCACTCTGCACACTGTGGGATTGGGATATTGGGACAGGGACACTCACTCTGGACACTGTGGGAATGGGATATTGGGACAGGGACACTCACTCTGCACACTGTGGGAATGGGATATTGGGACAGGGACACTCACTCTGGACGCTGTGGGAATGGGGATATTGGGACAGGGACACTCACTCTGCACACTGTGGGAATTGGGCTAATGGGACAGCACACTCACTCTGGACACTGTGGGAATGGGGATATTGGGACAGGGACACTCACTCTGCACACTGTGGGATTGGGATATTGGGACAGGGACACTCACTCTGCACACTGTGGGAATGGGGATATTGGGCTATTGGGACACTCACTCTGCACACTGTGGGAATGGGGATATTGGGACAGGGACACTCTCTGCACACTGTGGGAATGGGATATTGGGACAGGGACACTCACTCTGGACACTATGGGATTGGGATATTGGGACAGTGACACCCACTCTGGACTCTGTGGGAATGGGGATATTGGGACAGGGACACTCACTCTGCACACTGTTGGAATGGGATATTGGGACAGGGACACTCACTCTGCACACTGTGGGAATGGGGATATTGGGACAGGGACACTCACTCTGCACACTGTGGGATTGGGATATTGGGACAGGGACACTCACTCTGCACACTGTGGGAATGGGATATTGGGACAGGGACACTCACTCTCCACACTGTGGGAATGGGGATATTGGGACAGGGACACTCACTCTGCACACTGTGGAATTGGGATGTTGGGACAGGGACACTCACTCTGCACACTGTGGGATTGGGATATTGGGACAGAGACAGTCACTCTGCACACTGTGGGAATGGGGATATTGGGACAGGGACACTCACTCTGCACACTGTGGGATTGGGATATTGGGACAGGGACACTCACTCTGCACACTGTGGGAATGGGGATATTGGGACAGGGACACTCACTCTGCACACTGTGGGAATGGGGATATTGGGACAGGGACACTCTCTGCACACTGTAGGAATGGGATATTGGGACAGGGTCACTCACTCTGCACACTGTGGGATTGGGGATATTGGGACAGGGACACTCACTCTACACACTATGGGATTGGGATATTGGGACAGGGACACCCACTCTGGACTCTGTGGGAATGGGGATATTGGGACAGGGACACTCACTCTGCACACTGTGGGATTGGGATATTGGGACAGGGACACTCACTCTGGACACTGCGGGAATGGGGATATTGGGACAGGGACACTCACTCTGCACACTGTGGGATTGGGATATTGGGATAGGGACACTCACTCTGCACACTGTGGGAATGGGGATATTGGGACAGGGACACTCACTCTGGACACTGTGGGAAAGGGGATATTGGAACAGGGACACTCACTCTGCACACTGTGGGATTGGGATATTGGGACAGGGACACTCACTCTGGACACTGTGGGAATGGGATATTGGGACAGGGACACTCACTCTGCACACTGTGGGAATGGGGATATTGGGACAGGAACACTCACTCTGCACACTGTGGGAATGGGATATTGGGACAGGGACACTCACTCTGGACCCTGTGGGAATGGGGATATTGGTTCAGGTACACTCACTCTGCACACTGTGGGATTGGGATGTTGAGACAGGGACACTCACTCTGCACACTGTGGGAATGGGGATATTGGGACAGGGACACTCACTCTGGATCCTGTGGGAATGGGGATATTGGGACAGGGACACTCACTCTGGACACTGTGGGAATGGGGATATAGGGACAGGGACACTCACTCTGGACCCTGTGGGAATGGGATATTGTGACAGGGGCACTCACAATGGACACTTTGGGAATGGGGATATTGGGACAGGGACACTCACTCTGCACACTGTTGGAATTGGGCTAATGGGACAGCACACTCACTCTGGACACTGTGGGATTGGGGATATTGGGACAGGGACACTCACTCTGCACACTGTGGGAATGGGATATTGGGACAGGGGCACTCACTCTGGACACTTTGGGAATGGGGATATTGGGACAGGGACACTCACTCTGCACACTGTGGGAATGGGATATTGGGACAGGGGCACTCACTCTGGACACTGTGGGAATGGGGATATTGGGACAGGGACACTCACTCTGCACACTGTGGGAATGGGGATATTGGGACAGGGACACTCACGCTGCACACTGTGGGAATGGGGATATTGGAACCGGGACACTCACTCTGGACCCTGTGGGAATGGGATATTGGGACAGGGACACTCACTCTGCACACTGTGGGAATGGGGATATTGGGACAGGACACTCACTCTGCACACTGTGGGATTGGGGATATTGGGACAGGGACACTCACTCTGCACACTATGGGATTGGGATATTGGGACAGGGACACCCACTCTGGACCCTGTGGGAATGGGGATATTGGGACAGGGACACTCACTCTGCACACTGTGGGAATGGGGATATTGGGACAGGGACACTCACTCTGCACACTGTGGGAATGGGGATATTGGGACAGGGACACTCACGCTGCACACTGTGGGAATGGGGATATTGGAACCGGGACACTCACTCTGGACCCTGTGGGAATGGGATATTGGGACAGGGACACTCACTCTGCACACTGTGGGAATGGGATATTGGGACAGGGGCACTCACTCTGGACACTTTGGGAATGGGGATATTGGGACAGGGACACTCACTCTGCACACTGTGGGAATGGGATATTGGGACAGGGGCACTCACTCTGGACACTGTGGGAATGGGGATATTGGGACAGGGACACTCACTCTGCACACTGTGGGAATGGGGATATTGGGACAGGGACACTCACGCTGCACACTGTGGGAATGGGGATATTGGAACCGGGACACTCACTCTGGACCCTGTGGGAATGGGATATTGGGACAGGGACACTCACTCTGCACACTGTGGGAATGGGGATATTGGGACAGGACACTCACTCTGCACACTGTGGGATTGGGGATATTGGGACAGGGACACTCACTCTGCACACTATGGGATTGGGATATTGGGACAGGGACACCCACTCTGGACCCTGTGGGAATGGGGATATTGGGACAGGGACACTCACTCTGCACACTGTGGGAATGGGGATATTGGGACAGGGACACTCACTCTGCACACTGTGGGAATGGGGATATTGGGACAGGGACACTCACGCTGCACACTGTGGGAATGGGGATATTGGAACCGGGACACTCACTCTGGACCCTGTGGGAATGGGATATTGGGACAGGGACACTCACTCTGCACACTGTGGGAATGGGGATATTGGGACAGGACACTCACTCTGCACACTGTGGGAATGGGGATATTGGGACAGGGACACTCACTCTGCACACTGTGGGATTGGGATATTGGGACAGGGACACTCACTCTGCACACTGTGGGATTGGGGATATTGGGACAGGGACACTCACTCTGGACACTGTGGGAATGGGGATATTGGGACAGGGACACTCACTCTGGACACTGTGGGAAAGGGGATATTGGGACAGGGACACTCTCTCTGCACACTGTGGGATTGGGATATTGGGACAGGGACACTCACTCTGGACACTGTGGGAATGGGGATATTGGGACAGGGACTATCACTCTGCACACTGTGGGAATGGGGATATTGGGACAGGGACACACTCTGCACACAGTGGGATTGGGATATTGGGACAGGGACACTCACTCTGGACACTGCGGGAATGGGGATATTGGGACAGGGACACTCACTCTGCACACTGTGGGATTGGGATATTGGGATAGGGACACTCACTCTGCACACTGTGGGAATGGGGATATTGGGACAGGGACACTCACTCTGGACACTGTGGGAAAGGGGATATTGGAACAGGGACACTCACTCTGCACACTGTGGGATTGGGATATTGGGACAGGGACACTCACTCTGCACACTGTGGGAATGGGATATTGGGACAGGGACACTCACTCTGCACACTGTGGGAATGGGGATATTGGGACAGGAACACTCACTCTGCACACTGTGTGAATGGGATATTGGGACAGGGACACTCACTCTGGACCCTGTGGGAATGGGGATATTGGGACAGGGACACTCACTCTGCACACTGTGGGATTGGGATGTTGAGACAGGGACACTCACTCTGCACACTGTGGGAATGGGGATATTGGGACAGGGACACTCACTCTGGATCCTGTGGGAATGGGGATATTGGGACAGGGTCACTCACTCTGCACACTGTGGGAATGGGGATATAGGGACAGGGACACTCACTCTGGATCCTGTGGGAATGGGGATATTGGGACAGGGACACTCACTCTGGACACTGTGGGAATGGGGATATAGGGACAGGGACACTCACTCTGGACCCTGTGGGAATGGGGATATTGGGACAGGGACACTCACTCTGCACACTGTTGGAATTGGGCTAATGGGACAGCACACTCACTCTGGACACTGTGGGATTGGGGATATTGGGACAGGGACACTCACTCTGCACACTGTGGGAATGGGATATTGGGACAGGGGCACTCACTCTGGACACTTTGGGAATGGGGATATTGGGACAGGGACACTCACTCTGCACACTGTGGGAATGGGATATTGGGACAGGGGCACTCACTCTGGACACTGTGGGAATGGGGATATTGGGACAGGGACACTCACTCTGCAAACTGTGGGAATGGGATATTTGGACAGGGACACTCACACTGCACACTGTGGGATTGTGGATATTGGGACAGGGACACTCACTCTGCACACTATGGGATTGGGATATTGGGACAGGGACACCCACTCTGGACCCTGTGGGAATGGGGATATTGGGACAGGGACACTCACTCTGCACACTGTGGGAATGGGGATATTGGGACAGGGACACTCACTCTGCACACTGTGGGAATGGGGATATTGGAACCGGGACACTCACTCTGGACCCTGTGGGAATGGGATATTGGGACAGGGACACTCACTCTGCACACTGTGGGAATGGGGATATTGGGACAGGGACACTCACTCTGGACCCTTTGCGAATGGGATATTGGAACAGGGACACTCACTCTGCACACTGTAGGAATGGGGATATTGGGACAGGGACACTCACTCTGCACACTGTGGGAATGGGGATATTGGGACAGGGACACTCACTCTGCACACTGTGGGAATGGGATATTGGGACAGGACACTCACTCTGGACACAGTGGGAATGGGGATATTGGGACAGGGACACTCTCTCTGCACACTGTGGGAATGGGGATATTGGGACAGGACACTCACTCTGCACACTGTGGGAATGGGGATATTGGGACAGGGACACTCACTCAGCACACTGTGGGAATGGGATATTGGGACAGGGACACTCACTCTGCACACTGTGGGATTGGGATATTGGGACAGGGACACTCACTCTGCACACTGTGGGATTGGGGATATTGGGACAGGGACACTCACTCTGGACACTGTGGGAATGGGGATATTGGGACAGGGACACTCACTCTGGACACTGTGGGAAAGGGGATATTGGGACAGGGACACTCTCTCTGCACACTGTGGGATTGGGATATTGGGACAGGGACACTCACTCTGGACACTGTGGGAATGGGGATATTGGGACAGGGACTATCACTCTGCACACTGTGGGAATGGGGATATTGGGACAGGGACACACTCTGCACACAGTGGGATTGGGATATTGGGACAGGGACACTCACTCTGCACACTGTGCGAATGGGGATATTGGGACAGGGACACTCACTCTGGACACTGTGGGAATGGGGATATTGGGACAGGGACACTCACTCTGCACACTGTGGGAATGGGGATATTGGAACAGGGACACTCACTCTGCACACTGTGGGAATGGGGATATTGGGACAGGGACACTCACGCTGCACACTGTGGGAATGGGGATATTGGAACCGGGACACTCACTCTGGACCCTGTGGGAATGGGATATTGGGACAGGGACACTCACTCTGCACACTGTGGGAATGGGATATTGGGACAGAGGCACTCACTCTGGACACTGTGGGAATGCGGATATTGGGACAGGGACACTCACTCTGCACACTGTGGGAATGGGGATATTGGGACAGGGACACTCACTCTGCACACTGTGGGATT
This sequence comes from Chiloscyllium plagiosum, assembly GCF_037043375.1. Taxonomy (NCBI): domain Eukaryota; kingdom Metazoa; phylum Chordata; class Chondrichthyes; order Orectolobiformes; family Hemiscylliidae; genus Chiloscyllium; species Chiloscyllium plagiosum. The sequence continues at coordinate 43,090,082 of NW_028270141.1, forward strand.
GGGATATTGGGACAGGGACACTCACTCTGCACACTGTGGGAATGGGATATTGGGACAGGACACTCACTCTGGACACTGTGGGAATGGGGATATTGGGACAGCGACACTCACTCTGCACACTGTGGGAATGGGGATATTGGGACAGGACACTCACTCTGGACACTGTGGGAATGGGGATATATGGGACAGGGACACTCACTCTGGACACTGTGCGAATGGCGATATTGGGACAGGGACACTCACTCTGCACACTGTGGGAATGGGGATATTGGGACAGGGACACTCACTCTGCACACTGTGGGAATGGGATATTGGGACAGGGACACTCACACTGGACACTGTGGGATTGGGGATATAGGGACAGGGACACTCATTCTGGATCCTGTGGGAATGGGGATATTGGGACAGGGACACTCACTCTGGACACTGTGGGAATGGGGATATAGGGACAGGGACACTCACTCTGGACCCTGTGGGAATGGGGATATTGGGACAGGGACACTCACTCTGCACACTGTTGGAATTGGGCTAATGGGACAGCACACTCACTCTGGACACTGTGGGATTGGGGATATTGGGACAGGGACACTCACTCTGCACACTGTGGGAATGGGATATTGGGACAGGGGCACTCACTCTGGACACTTTGGGAATGGGGATATTGGGACAGGGACACTCACTCTGCACACTGTGGGAATGGGGATATTGGAACAGGGACACTCAGTCTGGACACTGTGGGATTGGGATATTGGGACAGGGACACTCACTCTGCGCACTGTGGGAATGGGGATATTGGGACAGGGACACTCACTCTGCACACTGTGGGAATGGGGATATTGGGACAGGGACACTCTCTGCACACTGTAGGAATGGGATATTGGGACAGGGTCACTCACTCTGCACACTGTGGGATTGGGGATATTGGGACAGGGACACTCACTCTACACACTATGGGATTGGGATATTGGGACAGGGACACCCACTCTGGACTCTGTGGGAATGGGGATATTGGGACAGGGACACTCACTCTGCACACTGTGGGATTGGGATATTGGGACAGGGACACTCACTCTGGACACTGCGGGAATGGGGATATTGGGACAGGGACACTCACTCTGCACACTGTGGGATTGGGATATTGGGATAGGGACACTCACTCTGCACACTGTGGGAATGGGGATATTGGGACAGGGACACTCACTCTGGACACTGTGGGAAAGGGGATATTGGAACAGGGACACTCACTCTGCACACTGTGGGATTGGGATATTGGGACAGGGACACTCACTCTGGACACTGTGGGAATGGGATATTGGGACAGGGACACTCACTCTGCACACTGTGGGAATGGGGATATTGGGACAGGAACACTCACTCTGCACACTGTGGGAATGGGATATTGGGACAGGGACACTCACTCTGGACCCTGTGGGAATGGGGATATTGGGACAGGTACACTCACTCTGCACACTGTGTGATTGGGATGTTGAGACAGGGACACTCACTCTGCACACTGTGGGAATGGGGATATTGGGACAGGGACACTCACTCTGGATCCTGTGGGAATGGGGATATTGGGACAGGGACACTCACTCTGGACACTGTGGGAATGGGGATATAGGGACAGGGACACTCACTCTGGACCCTGTGGGAATGGGATATTGGGACAGGGGCACTCACTCTGGACACTTTGGGAATGGGGATATTGGGACAGGGACACTCACTCTGCACACTGTTGGAATTGGGCTAATGGGACAGCACACTCACTCTGGACACTGTGGGATTGGGGATATTGGGACAGGGACACTCACTCTGCACACTGTGGGAATGGGATATTGGGACAGGGGCACTCACTCTGGACACTTTGGGAATGGGGATATTGGGACAGGGACACTCACTCTGCACACTGTGGGAATGGGATATTGGGACAGGGGCACTCACTCTGGACACTGTGGGAATGGGGATATTGGGACAGGGACACTCACTCTGCACACTGTGGGAATGGGGATATTGGGACAGGGACACTCACGCTGCACACTGTGGGAATGGGGATATTGGAACCGGGACACTCACTCTGGACCCTGTGGGAATGGGATATTGGGACAGGGACACTCACTCTGCACACTGTGGGAATGGGGATATTGGGACAGGACACTCACTCTGCACACTGTGGGATTGGGGATATTGGGACAGGGACACTCACTCTGCACACTATGGGATTGGGATATTGGGACAGGGACACCCACTCTGGACCCTGTGGGAATGGGGATATTGGGACAGGGACACTCACTCTGCACACTGTGGGAATGGGGATATTGGGACAGGGACACTCACTCTGCACACTGTGGGAATGGGGATATTGGGACAGGGACACTCACGCTGCACACTGTGGGAATGGGGATATTGGAACCGGGACACTCACTCTGGACCCTGTGGGAATGGGATATTGGGACAGGGACACTCACTCTGCACACTGTGGGAATGGGATATTGGGACAGGGGCACTCACTCTGGACACTTTGGGAATGGGGATATTGGGACAGGGACACTCACTCTGCACACTGTGGGAATGGGATATTGGGACAGGGGCACTCACTCTGGACACTGTGGGAATGGGGATATTGGGACAGGGACACTCACTCTGCACACTGTGGGAATGGGGATATTGGGACAGGGACACTCACGCTGCACACTGTGGGAATGGGGATATTGGAACCGGGACACTCACTCTGGACCCTGTGGGAATGGGATATTGGGACAGGGACACTCACTCTGCACACTGTGGGAATGGGGATATTGGGACAGGACACTCACTCTGCACACTGTGGGATTGGGGATATTGGGACAGGGACACTCACTCTGCACACTATGGGATTGGGATATTGGGACAGGGACACCCACTCTGGACCCTGTGGGAATGGGGATATTGGGACAGGGACACTCACTCTGCACACTGTGGGAATGGGGATATTGGGACAGGGACACTCACTCTGCACACTGTGGGAATGGGGATATTGGGACAGGGACACTCACGCTGCACACTGTGGGAATGGGGATATTGGAACCGGGACACTCACTCTGGACCCTGTGGGAATGGGATATTGGGACAGGGACACTCACTCTGCACACTGTGGGATTGGGGATATTGGGACAGGGACACTCACTCTGGACACTGTGGGAATGGGGATATTGGGACAGGGACACTCACTCTGGACACTGTGGGAAAGGGGATATTGGGACAGGGACACTCTCTCTGCACACTGTGGGATTGGGATATTGGGACAGGGACACTCACTCTGGACACTGTGGGAATGGGGATATTGGGACAGGGACTATCACTCTGCACACTGTGGGAATGGGGATATTGGGACAGGGACACACTCTGCACACAGTGGGATTGGGATATTGGGACAGGGACACTCACTCTGGACACTGCGGGAATGGGGATATTGGGACAGGGACACTCACTCTGCACACTGTGGGATTGGGATATTGGGATAGGGACACTCACTCTGCACACTGTGGGAATGGGGATATTGGGACAGGGACACTCACTCTGGACACTGTGGGAAAGGGGATATTGGAACAGGGACACTCACTCTGCACACTGTGGGATTGGGATATTGGGACAGGGACACTCACTCTGCACACTGTGGGAATGGGATATTGGGACAGGGACACTCACTCTGCACACTGTGGGAATGGGGATATTGGGACAGGAACACTCACTCTGCACACTGTGTGAATGGGATATTGGGACAGGGACACTCACTCTGGACCCTGTGGCAATGGGGATATTGGGACAGGGACACTCACTCTGCACACTGTGGGATTGGGATGTTGAGACAGGGACACTCACTCTGCACACTGTGGGAATGGGGATATTGGGACAGGGACACTCACTCTGGATCCTGTGGGAATGGGGATATTGGGACAGGGTCACTCACTCTGCACACTGTGGGAATGGGGATATAGGGACAGGGACACTCACTCTGGATCCTGTGGGAATGGGGATATTGGGACAGGGACACTCACTCTGGACACTGTGGGAATGGGGATATAGGGACAGGGACATTCACTCTGGACCCTGTGGGAATGGGGATATTGGGACAGGGACACTCACTCTGCACACTGTTGGAATTGGGCTAATGGGACAGCACACTCACTCTGGACACTGTGGGATTGGGGATATTGGGACAGGGACACTCACTCTGCACACTGTGGGAATGGGATATTGGGACAGGGGCACTCACTCTGGACACTTTGGGAATGGGGATATTGGGACAGGGACACTCACTCTGCACACTGTGGGAATGGGATATTGGGACAGGGGCACTCACTCTGGACACTGTGGGAATGGGGATATTGGGACAGGGACACTCACTCTGCAAACTGTGGGAATGGGATATTTGGACAGGGACACTCACACTGCACACTGTGGGATTGTGGATATTGGGACAGGGACACTCACTCTGCACACTATGGGATTGGGATATTGGGACAGGGACACCCACTCTGGACCCTGTGGGAATGGGGATATTGGGACAGGGACACTCACTCTGCACACTGTGGGAATGGGGATATTGGGACAGGGACACTCACTCTGCACACTGTGGGAATGGGGATATTGGAACCGGGACACTCACTCTGGACCCTGTGGGAATGGGATATTGGGACAGGGACACTCACTCTGCACACTGTGGGAATGGGGATATTGGGACAGGGACACTCACTCTGGACCCTTTGCGAATGGGATATTGGAACAGGGACACTCACTCTGCACACTGTAGGAATGGGGATATTGGGACAGGGACACTCACTCTGCACACTGTGGGAATGGGGATATTGGGACAGGGACACTCACTCTGCACACTGTGGGAATGGGATATTGGGACAGGACACTCACTCTGGACACAGTGGGAATGGGGATATTGGGACAGGGACACTCTCTCTGCACACTGTGGGAATGGGGATATTGGGACAGGACACTCACTCTGCACACTGTGGGAATGGGGATATTGGGACAGGGACACTCACTCAGCACACTGTGGGAATGGGATATTGGGACAGGGACACTCACTCTGCACACTGTGGGATTGGGATATTGGGACAGGGACACTCACTCTGCACACTGTGGGATTGGGGATATTGGGACAGGGACACTCACTCTGGACACTGTGGGAATGGGGATATTGGGACAGGGACACTCACTCTGGACACTGTGGGAAAGGGGATATTGGGACAGGGACACTCTCTCTGCACACTGTGGGATTGGGATATTGGGACAGGGACACTCACTCTGGACACTGTGGGAATGGGGATATTGGGACAGGGACTATCACTCTGCACACTGTGGGAATGGGGATATTGGGACAGGGACACACTCTGCACACAGTGGGATTGGGATATTGGGACAGGGACAAGCACTCTGCACACTGTGGGAATGGGGATATTGGGACAGGGACACTCACTCTGGACACTGTGGGAATGGGGATATTGGGACAGGGACACTCACTCTGCACACTGTGGGAATGGGGATATTGGAACAGGGACACTCACTCTGCACACTGTGGGAATGGGGATATTGGGACAGGGACACTCACGCTGCACACTGTGGGAATGGGGATATTGGAACCGGGACACTCACTCTGGACCCTGTGGGAATGGGATATTGGGACAGGGACACTCACTCTGCACACTGTGGGAATGGGATATTGGGACAGAGGCACTCACTCTGGACACTGTGGGAATGCGGATATTGGGACAGGGACACTCACTCTGCACACTGTGGGAATGGGGATATTGGGACAGGGACACTCACTCTGCACACTGTGGGATTGGGATATTGGGACAGGGACACTCACTCTGCACACTGTGGGAATGGGATATTGGGACAGGACACTCACTCTGGACACTGTGGGAATGGGGATATTGGGACAGCGACACTCACTCTGCACACTGTGGGAATGGGGATATTGGGACAGGACACTCACTCTGGACACTGTGGGAATGGGGATATATGGGACAGGGACACTCACTCTGGACACTGTGCGAATGGCGATATTGGGACAGGGACACTCACTCTGCACACTGTGGGAATGGGGATATTGGGACAGGGACACTCACTCTGCACACTGTGGGAATGGGATATTGGGACAGGGACACTCACACTGGACACTGTGGGATTGGGGATATAGGGACAGGGACACTCACTCTGGATCCTGTGGGAATGGGGATATTGGGACAGGGACACTCACTCTGGACACTGTGGGAATGGGGATATAGGGACAGGGACACTCACTCTGGACCCTGTGGGAATGGGGATATTGGGACAGGGACACTCACTCTGCACACTGTTGGAATTGGGCTAATGGGACAGCACACTCACTCTGGACACTGTGGGATTGGGGATATTGGGACAGGGACACTCACTCTGCACACTGTGGGAATGGGATATTGGGACAGGGGCACTCACTCTGGACACTTTGGGAATGGGGATATTGGGACAGGGACACTCACTCTGCACACTGTGGGAATGGGATATTGGGACAGGGACACTCAGTCTGGAAACTGTGGGAATGGGGATATTGGGACAGGGACACTCACTCTGCAAACTGTGGGAATGGGATATTTGGACAGGGACACTCACTCTGCACACTGTGGGATTGGGGATATTGGGACAGGGACACTCACTCTGCACACTATGGGATTGGGATATTGGGACAGGGACACCCACTCTGGACCCTGTGGGAATGGGGATATTGGGACAGGGACACTCACTCTGCACACTGTGGGAATGGGGATATTGGAACAGGGACACTCACTCTGCACACTGTGGGAATGGGGATATTGGGACAGGGACACTCACGTTGCACACTGTGGGAATGGGAATATTGGAACCGGGACACTCACTCTGGACCCTGTGGGAATGGGATATTGGGACAGGGACACTCACTCTGCACACTGTGGGAATGGGGATATTGGGACAGGGACACTCACTCTGGACCCTTTGGGAATGGGATATTGGAACAGGGACACTCACTCTGCACACTGTGGGAATGGGGATATTGGGACAGGGACACTCACTCTGAACACTGTGGGAATGGGGATATTGGGACAGGGACACTCACTCTGCACACTGTGGGAATGGGATATTGGGACAGGACACTCACTCTGGACACAGTGGGAATGGGGATATTGGGACAGGGACACTCTCTCTGCACACTGTGGGAATGGGGATATTGGGACAGGACACTCACTCTGGACACTGTGGGAATGTGGATATATGGGACAGGGACACTCACTCTGGATCCTGTGGGAATGGGGATATTGGGACAGGGACACTCACTCTGGACACTGTGGGAATGGGGATATTGGGACAGGACACTCACTCTGGACACTGTGGGAATGGGGATATTGGGACAGGGACACTCACTCTGCACACTGTGGGAATGGGGATATTGGGACAGGACACTCACTCTGGACACTGTGGGAATGGGGATATATGGGACAGGGACACTCACTCTGCACACTGTGGGAATGGGGATATTGGGACAGGGACACTCACTCTGCACAGTGTGGGAATGGGGATATTGGGACAGGGACACTCACTCTGCACACTGTGGGAATGGGATATTGGGACAGGGACACTCACACTGGACACTGTGGGATTGGGGATATTGGGACAGGGACACTGACTCTGCACACTGTGGGAATGGGATATTGGGACAGGGGCACTCACTCTGGACACTTTGGGAATGGGGATATTGGGACAGGGACACTCACTCTGCACACTGTGGGAATGGGGATTTTGGGACAGGGACACTCACTCTGGACACTGTGGGAATGGGGATATAGGGACAGGGACACTCACTCTGGACCCTGTGGGAATGGGGATATTGGGACAGGGACACTCACTCTGCACAATGTGGGAATGGGATATTGGGACAGGGGCACTCACTCTGGACACTGTGGGAATGGGGATATTGGGACAGGGACACTCACTCTGCACACTGTGGGATTGGGATATTGGGACAGGGACACTCACTCTGCACACTGTGGGAATGGGATATTGGGACAGGGACACTCACTCTGGACCCTGTGGGAATGGGATATTGGGACAGGGACACTCACTCTGCACACTGTGGGAATGGGGATATTGGGACAGGGACACTCACTCTGGATCCTTTGGGAATGGGATATTGGAACAGGGACACTCACTCTGCACACTGTGGGAATGGGGATATTGGGACAGGGACACTCACTCTGCACACTGGGGGAATGGGGATATTGGGACAGGGACACTCACTCTGCACACTGTGGGAATGGGATATTGGGACAGGACACTCACTCTGGACACAGTGGGAATGGGGATATTGGGACAGGGACACTCTCTCTGCACACTGTGGGAATGGGGATATTGGGACAGGACACTCACTCTGCACACTGTGGGAATGGGGATATTGGGACAGGGACACTCACTCAGCACACTGTGGGAATGGGATATTGGGACAGGGACACTCACTCTGCACACTGTGGGATTGGGATATTGGGACAGGGACACTCACTCTGCACACTGTGGGATTGGGGATATTGGGACAGGGACACTCACTCTGGACACTGTGGGAATGGGGATATTGGGACAGGGACACTCACTCTGGACACTGAGGGAAAGGGGAAATTGGGACAGGGACACTCTCTCTGCACACTGTGGGATTGGGATATTGGGACAGGGACACTCACTCTGGACACTGTGGGAATGGGGATATTGGGACAGGGACTATCACTCTGCACACTGTGGGAATGGGGATATTGGGACAGGGACACACTCTGCACACAGTGGGATTGGGATATTGGGACAGGGACACTCACTCTGGACACTGTGGGAATGGGGATATTGGGACAGGGACACTCACTCTGGACACTGTGGGAATGGGGATATTGGGACAGGGACACTCACTCTGCACACTGTGGGAATGGGGATATTGGAACAGGGACACTCACTCTGCACACTGTGGGAATGGGGATATTGGGACAGGGACACTCACGCTGCACACTGTGGGAATGGGGATATTGGAACCGGGACACTCACTCTGGACCCTGTGGGAATGGGATATTGGGACAGGGACACTCACTCTGCACACTGTGGGAATGGGATATTGGGACAGAGGCACTCACTCTGGACACTGTGGGAATGGGGATATTGGGACAGGGACACTCACTCTGCACACTGTGGGAATGGGGATATTGGGACAGGGATACTCACACTGCACACTGTGGGATTGGGATATTGGGACAGGGACACTCACTCTGCACACTGTGGGAATGGGATATTGGGACAGGACACTCACTCTGGACACTGTGGGAATGGGATATTGGGACAGGGACACTCACTCTGCACACTGTGGGAATGGGGATATTGGGACAGGGACACTCACTCTGCACACTGTGGGATTGGGATATTGGGACAGGGACACTCACTCTGCACACTGTGGGAATGGGGATATTGGGACAGGGACACTCACTCTGCACACTGTGGGAATGGGGATATTGGGACAGGGACACTCACTCTGCACACTGTGGGAATGGGATATTGGGACAGGGACACTCACACTGGACACTGTGGGATTGGGGATATAGGGACAGGGACACTCACTCTGGATCCTGTGGGAATGGGGATATTGGGACAGGGACACTCACTCTGGACACTCTGGGAATGGGGATATAGGGACAGGGACACTCACTCTGGACCCTGTGGGAATGGGGATATTGGGACAGGGACACTCACTCTGCACACTGTTGGAATTGGGCTAATGGGACAGCACACTCACTCTGGACACTGTGGGATTGGGGATATTGGGACAGGGACACTCACTCTGCACACTGTGGGAATGGGATATTGGGACAGGGGCACTCACTCTGGACACTTTGGGAATGGGGATATTGGGACAGGGACACTCTGCACACTGTGGGAATGGGATATTGGGACAGGGGCACTCACTCTGGACACTGTGGGAATGGGGATATTGGGACAGGGACACTCACTCTGCAAACTGTGGGAATGGGATATTTGGACAGGGACACTCACTCTGCACACTGTGGGATTGGGGATATTGGGACAGGGACACTCACTCTGCACACTATGGGATTGGGATATTGGGACAGGGACACCCACTCTGGACCCTGTGGGAATGGGGATATTGGGACAGGGACACTCACTCTGCACACTGTGGGAATGGGGATATTGGAACAGGGACACTCACTCTGCACACTGTGGGAATGGGGATATTGGGACAGGGACACTCACTCTGCACACTGTGGGAATGGGAATATTGGAACCGGGACACTCACTCTGGACCCTGTGGGAATGGGATATTGGGACAGGGACACTCACTCTGCACACTGTGGGAATGGGGATATTGGGACAGGGACACTCACTCTGGACCCTTTGGGAATGGGATATTGGAACAGGGACACTCACTCTGCACACTGTGGGAATGGGGATATTGGGACAGGGACACTCACTCTGCACACTGTGGGAATGGGGATATTGGGACAGGACACTCACTCTGGACACTGTGGGAATGGGGATATATGGGACAGGGACACTCACTCTGCACACTGTGGGAATGGGGATATTGGGACAGGGACACTCACTCTGCACAGTGTGGGAATGGGGATATTGGGACAGGGACACTCACTCTGCACACTGTGGGAATGGGATATTGGGACAGGGACACTCACACTGGACACTGTGGGATTCGGGATATTGGGACAGGGACACTGACTCTGCACACTGTGGGAATGGGATATTGGGACAGGGGCACTCACTCTGGACACTTTGGGAATGGGGATATTGGGACAGGGACACTCACTCTGCACACTGTGGGAATGGGGATTTTGGGACAGGGACACTCACTCTGGACACTGTGGGAATGGGGATACTGGGACAGGGACACTCACTCTGCACACTGTGGGAATGGGATATTGGGACAGGGGCACTCACTCTGGACACTGTGGGAATGGGGATATTGGGACAGGGACACTCACTCTGCACACTGTGGGATTGGGATATTGGGACAGGGACACTCACTCTGCACACTGTGGGAATGGGATATTGGGACAGGGACACTCACTCTGGACCCTGTGGGAATGGGATATTGGGACAGGGACACTCGCTCTGCACACTGTGGGAATGGGGATATTGGGACAGGGACACTCACTCTGGATCCTTTGGGAATGGGATATTGGAACAGGGACACTCACTCTGCACACTGTGGGAATGGGGATATTGGGACAGGGACACTCACTCTGCACACTGTGGGAATGGGGATATTGGGACAGGGACACTCACTCTGCACACTGTGGGAATGGGATATTGGGACAGGACACTCACTCTGGACACAGTGGGAATGGGGATATTGGGACAGGGACACTCTCTCTGCACACTGTGGGAATGGGGATATTGGGACAGGACACTCACTCTGCACACTGTGGGAATGGGGATATTGGGACAGGGACACTCACTCAGCACACTGTGGGAATGGGATATTGGGACAGGGACACTCACTCTGCACACTGTGGGATTGGGATATTGGGACAGGGACACTCACTCTGCACACTGTGGGATTGGGGATATTGGGACAGGGACACTCACTCTGGACACTGTGGGATTGGGGATATTGGGACAGGGACACTCACTCTGGACACTGAGGGAAAGGGGATATTGGGACAGGGACACTCTCTCTGCACACTGTGGGATTGGGATATTGGGACAGGGACACTCACTCTGGACACTGTGGGAATGGGGATATTGGGACAGGGACTATCACTCTGCACACTGTGGGAATGGGGATATTGGGACAGGGACACACTCTGCACACAGTGGGATTGGGATATTGGGACAGGGACACTCACTCTGCACACTGTGGGAATGGGGATATTGGGACAGGGACACTCACTCTGGACACTGTGGGAATGGGGATATTGGGACAGGGACACTCACTCTGCACACTGTGGGAATGGGGATATTGGAACAGGGACACTCACTCTGCACACTGTGGGAATGGGGATATTGGGACAGGGACACTCACGCTGCACACTGTGGGAATGGGGATATTGGAACCGGGACACTCACTCTGGACCCTGTGGGAATGGGATATTGGGACAGGGACACTCACTCTGCACACTGTGGGAATGGGATATTGGGACAGAGGCACTCACTCTGGACACTGTGGGAATGGGGATATTGGGACAGGGACACTCACTCTGCACACTGTGGGAATGGGGATATTGGGACAGGGACACTCACTCTGCACACTGTGGGATTGGGATATTGGGACAGGGACACTCACTCTGCACACTGTGGGAATGGGATATTGGGACAGGACACTCACTCTGGACACTGTGGGTATGGGGATATTGGGACAGCGACACTCACTCTGCACACTGTGGGAATGGGGATATTGGGACAGGACACTCACTCTGGACACTGTGGGAATGGGGATATATGGGACAGGGACACTCACTCTGGACACTGTGCGAATGGCGATATTGGGACAGGGACACTCACTCTGCACACTGTGGGAATGGGGATATTGGGACAGGGACACTCACTCTGCACACTGTGGGAATGGGATATTGGGACAGGGACACTCACACTGGACACTGTGGGATTGGGGATATAGGGACAGGGACACTCACTCTGGATCCTGTGGGAATGGGGATATATGGGACAGGGACACTCACTCTGGACACTGTGGGAATGGGGATATAGGGACAGGGACACTCACTCTGGACCCTGTGGGAATGGGGATATTGGGACAGGGACACTCACTCTGCACACTGTTGGAATGGGATATTGGGACAGGGGCACTCACTCTGGACACTTTGGGAATGGGGATATTGGGACAGGGACACTCACTCTGCACACTGTGGGAATGGGATATTGGGACAGGGGCACTCACTCTGGACACTGTGGGAATGGGGATATTGGGACAGGGACACTCACTCTGCAAACTGTGGGAATGGGATATTTGGACAGGGACACTCACTCTGCACACTGTGGGATTGGGGATATTGGGACAGGGACACTCACTCTGCACACTATGGGATTGGGATATTGGGACAGGGACACCCACTCTGGACCCTGTGGGAATGGGGATATTGGGACAGGGACACTCACTCTGCACACTGTGGGAATGGGGATATTGGGACAGGGACACTCACTCTGCACACTGTGGGAATGGGGATATTGGGACAGGGACACTCACGCTGCACACTGTGGGAATGGGGATATTGGAACCGGGACACTCACTCTGGACCCTGTGGGAATGGGATATTGGGACAGGGACACTCACTCTGCACACTGTGGGAATGGGGATATTGGGACAGGGACACTCACTCTGGACCCTTTGGGAATGGGATATTGGAACAGGGACACTCACTCTGCACACTGTGGGAATGGGGATATTGGGACAGGGACACTCACTCTGCACACTGTGGGAATGGGGATATTGGGACAGGGACACTCACTCTGCACACTGTGGGAATGGGATATTGGGACAGGACACTCACTCTGGACACAGTGGGAATGGGGATATTGGGACAGGGACACTCTCTCTGCACACTGTGGGAATGGGGATATTGGGACAGGACACTCACTCTGCACACTGTGGGAATGGGGATATTGGGACAGGGACACTCACTCAGCACACTGTGGGAGTGGGATATTTGGACAGGGACACTCACTCTGCACACTGTGGGATTGGGATATTGGGACAGGGACACTCACTCTGCACACTGTGGGAATGGGGATATTGGGACAGGGACACTCACTCTGGACACTGTGGGAATGGGGATATTGGGACAGGGACACTCACTCTGGACACTGTGGGAAAGGGGATATTGGGACAGGGACACTCTCTCTGCACACTGTGGGATTGGGATATTGGGACAGGGACACTCACTCTGGACACTGTGGGAATGGGGATATTGGGACAGGGACTATCACTCTGCACACTGTGGGAATGGGGATATTGGGACAGGGACACTCACTCTGGACACTGTGGGAATGGGGATATTGGGACAGGGACACTCACTCTGCACACTGTGGGAATGGGGATATTGGAACAGGGACACTCACTCTGCACACTGTGGGAATGGGGATATTGGGACAGGGACACTCACGCTGCACACTGTGGGAATGGGGATATTGGAACCGGGACACTCACTCTGGACCCTGTGGGAATGGGATATTGGGACAGGGACACTCACTCTGCACACTGTGGGAATGGGATATTGGGACAGAGGCACTCACTCTGGACACTGTGGGAATGGGGATATTGGGACAGGGACACTGACTCTGCACACTGTGGGAATGGGATATTGGGACAGGGGCACTCACTCTGGACACTTTGGGAATGGGGATATTGGGACAGGGACACTCACTCTGCACACTGTGGGAATGGGGATTTTGGGACAGGGACACTCACTCTGGACACTGTGGGAATGGGGATATAGGTACAGGGACACTCACTCTGGACCCTGTGGGAATGGGGATATTGGGACAGGGACACTCACTCTGCACACTGTGGGAATTGGGCTATTGGGACAGGACACTCACTCTGGACACTGTGGGATTGGGGATATTGGGACAGGGACACTCACTCTGCACACTGTGGGAATGGGATATTGGGACAGGGGCACTCACTCTGGACACTTTGGGAATGGGGTATTGGGACAGGGACACTCACTCTGCACACTGTGGGAATGGGATATTGGGACAGGGGCACTCACTCTGGACACTGTGGGAATGGGGATACTGGGACAGGGACACTCACTCTGCACACTGTGGGAATGGGATATTGGGACAGGGGCACTCACTCTGGACACTGTGGGAATGGGGATATTGGGACAGGGACACTCACTCTGCACACTGTGGGATTGGGATATTGGGACAGGGACACTCACTCTGCACACTGTGGGAATGGGATATTGGGACAGGGACACTCACTCTGGACCCTGTGGGAATGGGATATTGGGACAGGGACACTCACTCTGCACACTGTGGGAATGGGGATATTGGGACAGGGACACTCACTCTGGATCCTTTGGGAATGGGATATTGGAACAGGGACACTCACTCTGCACACTGTGGGAATGGGGATATTGGGACAGGGACACTCACTCTGCACACTGTGGGAATGGGGATATTGGGACAGGGACACTCACTCTGCACACTGTGGGAATGGGATATTGGGACAGGACACTCACTCTGGACACAGTGGGAATGGGGATATTGGGACAGGGACACTCTCTCTGCACACTGTGGGAATGGGGATATTGGGACAGGACACTCACTCTGCACACTGTGGGAATGGGGATATTGGGACAGGGACACTCACTCAGCACACTGTGGGAATGGGATATTGGGACAGGGACACTCACTCTGCACACTGTGGGATTGGGATATTGGGACAGGGACATACACTCTGCACACTGTGGGATTGGGGATATTGGGACAGGGACACTCACTCTGGACACTGAGGGAAAGGGGATATTGTGACAGGGACACTCTCTCTGCACACTGTGGGATTGGGATATTGGGACAGGGACACTCACTCTGAACACTGTGGGAATGGGGATATTGGGACAGGGACTATCACTCTGCACACTGTGGGAATGGGGATATTGGGACAGGGACACACTCTGCACACAGTGGGATTGGGATATTGGGACAGGGACACTCACTCTGCACACTGTGGGAATGGGGATATTGGGACAGGGACACTCACTCTGGACACTGTGGGAATGGGGATATTGGGACAGGGACACTCACTCTGCACACTGTGGGAATGGGGATATTGGAACAGGGACACTCACTCTGCACACTGTGGGAATGGGGATATTGGGACAGGGACACTCACGCTGCACACTGTGGGAATGGGGATATTGGAACCGGGACACTCACTCTGGACCCTGTGGGAATGGGATATTGGGACAGGGACACTCACTCTGCACACTGTGGGAATGGGATATTGGGACAGAGGCACTCACTCTGGACACTGTGGGAATGGGGATATTGGGACAGGGACACTCACTCTGCACACTGTGGGAATGGGGATATTGGGACAGGGACACTCACTCTGCACACTGTGGGATTGGGATATTGGGACAGGGACACTCACTCTGCACACTGTGGGAATGGGATATTGGGACAGGACACTCACTCTGGACACTGTGGGAATGGGGATATTGGGACAGCGACACTCACTCTGCACACTGTGGGAATGGGGATATTGGGACAGGACACTCACTCTGGACACTGTGGGAATGGGGATATATGGGACAGGGACACTCACTCTGGACACTGTGCGAATGGCGATATTGGGACAGGGACACTCACTCTGCACACTGTGGGAATGGGGATATTGGGACAGGGACACTCACTCTGCACACTGTGGGAATGGGATATTGGGACAGGGACACTCACACTGGACACTGTGGGATTGGGGATATAGGGACAGGGACACTCACTCTGGATCCTGTGGGAATGGGGATATTGGGACAGGGACACTCACTCTGGACACTGTGGGAATGGGGATATAGGGACAGGGACACTCACTCTGGACCCTGTGGGAATGGGGATATTGGGACAGGGACACTCACTCTGCACACTGTTGGAATTGGGCTAATGGGACAGCACACTCACTCTGGACACTGTGGGATTGGGGATATTGGGACAGGGACACTCACTCTGCACACTGTGGGAATGGGATATTGGGACAGGGGCACTCACTCTGGACACTTTGGGAATGGGGATATTGGGACAGGGACACTCACTCTGCACACTGTGGGAATGGGATATTGGGACAGGGGCACTCACTCTGGACACTGTGGGAATGGGGATATTGGGACAGGGACACTCACTCTGCAAACTGTGGGAATGGGATATTTGGACAGGGACACTCACTCTGCACACTGTGGGATTGGGGATATTGGGACAGGGACACTCACTCTGCACACTATGGGATTGGTATATTGGGACAGGGACACCCACTCTGGACCCTGTGGGAATGGGGATATTGGGACAGGGACACTCACTCTGCACACTGTGGGAATGGGGATATTGGAACAGGGACACTCACTCTGCACACTGTGGGAATGGGGATATTGGGACAGGGACACTCACTCTGCACACTGTGGGAATGGGAATATTGGAACCGGGACACTCACTCTGGACCCTGTGGGAATGGGATATTGGGACAGGGACACTCACTCTGCACACTGTGGGAATGGGGATATTGGGACAGGGACACTCACTCTGGACCCTTTGGGAATGGGATATTGGAACAGGGACACTCACTCTGCACACTGTGGGAATGGGGATATTGGGACAGGGACACTCACTCTGCACACTGTGGGAATGGGATATTGGGACAGGACACTCACTCTGGACACAGTGGGAATGGGGATATTGGGACAGGGACACTCTCTCTGCACACTGTGGGAATGGGGATATTGGGACAGGACACTCACTCTGGACACTGTGGGAATGTGGATATATGGGACAGGGACACTCACTCTGGATCCTGTGGGAATGGGGATATTGGGACAGGGACACTCACTCTGGACACTGTGGGAATGGGGATATTGGGACAGGACACTCACTCTGGACACTGTGGGAATGGGGATATTGGGACAGGGACACTCACTCTGCACACTGTGGGAATGGGGATATTGGGACAGGACACTCACTCTGGACACTGTGGGAATGGGGATATATGGGACAGGGACACTCACTCTGCACACTGTGGGAATGGGGATATTGGGACAGGGACACTCACTCTGCACAGTGTGGGAATGGGGATATTGGGACAGGGACACTCACTCTGCACACTGTGGGAATGGGATATTGGGACAGGGACACTCACACTGGACACTGTGGGAATGGGATATTGGGACAGGGACACTCACTCTGCACACTGTGGGAATGGGATATTGGGACAGGGGCACTCACTCTGGACACTTTGGGAATGGGGATATTGGGACAGGGACACTCACTCTGCACACTGTGGGAATGGGGATTTTGGGACAGGGACACTCACTCTGGACACTGTGGGAATGGGGATATAGGGACAGGGACACTCACTCTGGACCCTGTGGGAATGGGGATATTGGGACAGGGACACTCACTCTGCACACTGTGGGAATTGGGCTATTGGGACAGGACACTCACTCTGGACACTGTGGGATTGGGGATATTGGGACAGGGACACTCACTCTGCACACTGTGGGAATGGGATATTGGGACGGGGCACTCACTCTGGACACTTTGGGAATGGGGTATTGGGACAGGGACACTCACTCTGCACACTGTGGGAATGGGATATTGGGACATGGGCACTCACTCTGGACACTGTGGGAATGGGGATACTGGGACAGGGACACTCACTCTGCACACTGTGGGAATGGGATATTGGGACAGGGGCACTCACTCTGGACACTGTGGGAATGGGGATATTGGGACAGGGACACTCACTCTGCACACTGTGGGATTGGGATATTGGGACAGGGACACTCACTCTGCACACTGTGGGAATGGGATATTGGGACAGGGACACTCACTCTGGACCCTGTGGGAATGGGGATATTGGGACAGGGACACTCACTCTGCACACTGTGGGATTGGGATGTTGAGACAGGGACACTCACTCTGCACACTGTGGGAATGGGGATATTGGGACAGGGACACTCACTCTGGATCCTGTGGGAATGGGGATATTGGGACAGGGACACTCACTCTGGACACTGTGGGAATGGGGATATTGGGACAGGGACACTCACTCTGGACCCTGTGGGAATGGGGATATTGGGACAGGGACACTCACTCTGCACACTGTTGGAATTGGGCGAATGGGACAGCACACTCACTCTGGACACTGTGGGATTGGGGATATTGGGACAGGGACACTCACTCTGCACACTGTGGGAATGGGATATTGGGACAGGGGCACTCACTCTGGACACTTTGGGAATGGGGATATTGGGACAGGGACACTCACTCTGCACACTGTGGGAATGGGATATTGGGACAGGGGCACTCACTCTGGACACTGTGGGAATGGGGATATTGGGACAGGGACACTCACTCTGCAAACTGTGGGAATGGGATATTTGGACAGGGACACTCACTCTGCACACTGTGGGATTGGGGATATTGGGACAGGGACACTCACTCTGCACACTATGGGATTGGGATATTGGGACAGGGACACCCACTCTGGACCCTGTGGGAATGGGGATATTGGGACAGGGACACTCACTCTGCACACTGTGGGAATGGGGATATTGGGACAGGGACACTCACTCTGCACACTGTGGAAATGGGGATATTGGGACAGGGACACTCACGCTGCACACTGTGGGAATGGGGATATTGGAACCGGGACACTCACTCTGGACCCTGTGGGAATGGGATATTGGGACAGGGACACTCACTCTGCACACTGTGGGAATGGGGATATTGGGACAGGGACACACACTCTGGACCCTTTGGGAATGGGATATTGGAACAGGGACACTCACTCTGCACACTGTGGGAATGGGGATATTGGGACAGGGACACTCACTCTGCACACTGTGGGAATGGGGATATTGGGACAGGGACACTCACTCTGCACACTGTGGGAATGGGATATTGGGACAGGACACTCTCTCTGGACACAGTGGGAATGGGGATATTGGGACAGGGACACTCTCTCTGCACACTGTGGGAATGGGGATATTGGGACAGGACACTCACTCTGCACACTGTGGGAATGGGGATATTGGGACAGGGGCACTCACTCAGCACACTGTGGGAATGGGATATTGGGACAGGGACACTCACTCTGCACACTGTGGGATTGGGATATTGGGACAGGGACACTCACTCTGCACACTGTGGGATTGGGGATATTGGGACAGGGACACTCACTCTGGACACTGTGGGAATGGGGATATTGGGACAGGGACACTCACTCTGGACACTGTGGGAAAGGGGATATTGGGACAGGGACA
This sequence comes from Chiloscyllium plagiosum, assembly GCF_037043375.1. Classification (NCBI taxonomy): domain Eukaryota; kingdom Metazoa; phylum Chordata; class Chondrichthyes; order Orectolobiformes; family Hemiscylliidae; genus Chiloscyllium; species Chiloscyllium plagiosum. The sequence goes on from NW_028270141.1 coordinate 43,110,142, forward strand.
CTCTCTCTGCACACTGTGGGATTGGGATATTGGGACTGGGACACTCACTCTGGACACTGTGGGAATGGGGATATTGGGACAGGGACTATCACTCTGCACACTGTGGGAATGGGGATATTGGGACAGGGACACACTCTGCACACAGTGGGATTGGGATATTGGGACAGGGACACTCACTCTGGACACTGCGGGAATGGGGATATTGGGACAGGGACACTCACTCTGCATACTGTGGGATTGGGATATTGGGATAGGGACACTCACTCTGCACACTGTGGGAATGGGGATATTGGGACAGGGACACTCACTCTGGACACTGTGGGAAAGGGGATATTGGAACAGGGACACTCACTCTGCACACTGTGGGATTGGGATATTGGGACAGGGACACTCACTCTGGACACTGTGGGAATGGGATATTGGGACAGGGACAATCACTCTGCACACTGTGGGAATGGGGATATTGGGACAGGAACACTCACTCTGCACACTGTGGGAATGGGATATTGGGACAGGGACACTCACTCTGGACCCTGTGGGAATGGGGATATTGGGACAGGGACACTCACTCTGCACAGTGTGGGATTGGGATGTTGAGACAGGGACACTCACTCTGCACACTGTGGGAATGGGGATATTGGGACAGGGACACTCACTCTGGATCCTGTGGGAATGGGGATATTGGGACAGGGACACTCACACTGGACACTGTGGGATTGGGGATATAGGGACAGGGACACTCACTCTGGATCCTGTGGGAATGGGGATATTGGGACAGGGACACTCACTCTGGACACTGTGGGAATGGGGATATAGGGACAGGGACACTCACTCTGGACCCTGTGGGAATGGGGATATTGGGACAGGGACACTCACTCTGCACACTGTTGGAATTGGGCTAATGGGACAGCACACTCACTCTGGACACTGTGGGATTGGGGATATTGGGACAGGGACACTCACTCTGCACACTGTGGGAATGGGATATTGGGACAGGGGCACTCACTCTGGACACTTTGGGAATGGGGATATTGGGACAGGGACACTCACTCTGCACACTGTGGGAATGGGATATTGGGACAGGGGCACTCACTCTGGACACTGTGGGAATGGGGATATTGGGACAGGGACACTCACTCTGCAAACTGTGGGAATGGGATATTTGGACAGGGACACTCACTCTGCACACTGTGGGATTGGGGATATTGGGACAGGGACACTCACTCTGCACACTATGGGATTGGGATATTGGGACAGGGACACCCACTCTGGACCCTGTGGGAATGGGGATATTGGGACAGGGACACTCACTCTGCACACTGTGGGAATGGGGATATTGGGACAGGGACACTCACTCTGCACACTGTGGGAATGGGGATATTGGGACAGGGACACTCACGCTGCACACTGTGGGAATGGGGATATTGGAACCGGGACACTCACTCTGGACCCTGTGGGAATGGGATATTGGGACAGGGACACTCACTCTGCACACTGTGGGAATGGGGATATTGGGACAGGGACACTCACTCTGGACCCTTTGGGAATGGGATATTGGAACAGGGACACTCACTCTGCACACTGTGGGAATGGGGATATTGGGACAGGGACACTCACTCTGCACACTGTGGGAATGGGGATATTGGGACAGGGACACTCACTCTGCACACTGTGGGAATGGGATATTGGGACAGGACACTCACTCTGGACACAGTGGGAATGGGGATATTGGGACAGGGACACTCTCTCTGCACACTGTGGGAATGGGGATATTGGGACAGGACACTCACTCTGCACACTGTGGGAATGGGGATATTGGGACAGGGACACTCACTCAGCACACTGTGGGAGTGGGATATTTGGACAGGGACACTCACTCTGCACACTGTGGGATTGGGATATTGGGACAGGGACACTCACTCTGCACACTGTGGGAATGGGGATATTGGGACAGGGACACTCACTCTGGACACTGTGGGAATGGGGATATTGGGACAGGGACACTCACTCTGGACACTGTGGGAAAGGGGATATTGGGACAGGGACACTCTCTCTGCACACTGTGGGATTGGGATATTGGGACAGGGACACTCACTCTGGACACTGTGGGAATGGGGATATTGGGACAGGGACTATCACTCTGCACACTGTGGGAATGGGGATATTGGGACAGGGACACACTCTGCACACAGTGGGATTGGGATATTGGGACAGGGACACTCACTCTGCACACTGTGGGAATGGGGATATTGGGACAGGGACACTCACTCTGGACACTGTGGGAATGGGGATATTGGGACAGGGACACTCACTCTGCACACTGTGGGAATGGGGATATTGGAACAGGGACACTCACTCTGCACACTGTGGGAATGGGGATATTGGGACAGGGACACTCACGCTGCACACTGTGGGAATGGGGATATTGGAACCGGGACACTCACTCTGGACCCTGTGGGAATGGGATATTGGGACAGGGACACTCACTCTGCACACTGTGGGAATGGGATATTGGGACAGAGGCACTCACTCTGGACACTGTGGGAATGGGGATATTGGGACAGGGACACTCACTCTGCATATTGTGGGAATGGGGATATTGGGACAGGGACACTCACTCTGCACACTGTGGGATTGGGATATTGGGACAGGGACACTCACTCTGCACACTGTGGGAATGGGATATTGGGACAGGACACTCACTCTGGACACTGTGGGAATGGGGATATTGGGACAGCGACACTCACTCTGCACACTGTGGGAATGGGGATATTGGGACAGGACACTCACTCTGGACACTGTGGGAATGGGGATATATGGGACAGGGACACTCACTCTGGACACTGTGCGAATGGCGATATTGGGACAGGGACACTCACTCTGCACACTGTGGGAATGGGGATATTGGGACAGGGACACTCACTCTGCACACTGTGGGAATGGGATATTGGGACAGGGACACTCACACTGGACACTGTGGGATTGGGGATATAGGGACAGGGACACTCACTCTGGATCCTGTGGGAATGGGGATATTGGGACAGGGACACTCACTCTGGACACTGTGGGAATGGGGATATAGGGACAGGGACACTCACTCTGGACCCTGTGGGAATGGGGATATTGGGACAGGGACACTCACTCTGCACACTGTTGGAATTGGGCTAATGGGACAGCACACTCACTCTGGACACTGTGGGATTGGGGATATTGGGACAGGGACACTCACTCTGCACACTGTGGGAATGGGATATTGGGACAGGGGCACTCACTCTGGACACTTTGGGAATGGGGATATTGGGACAGGGACACTCACTCTGCACACTGTGGGAATGGGATATTGGGACAGGGGCACTCACTCTGGACACTGTGGGAATGGGGATATTGGGACAGGGACACTCACTCTGCAAACTGTGGGAATGGGATATTTGGACAGGGACACTCACTCTGCACACTGTGGGATTGGGGATATTGGGACAGGGACACTCACTCTGCACACTATGGGATTGGGATATTGGGACAGGGACACCCACTCTGCACACTGTGGGAATGGGATATTGGGACAGGGGCACTCACTCTGGACACTGTGGGAATGGGGATATTGGGACAGGGACACTCACTCTGCAAACTGTGGGAATGGGATATAGGGACAGGGGCACTCACTCTGGACACTTTGGGAATGGGGTATTGGGACAGGGACACTCACTCTGCACACTGTGGGAATGGGATATTGGGACAGGGGCACTCACTCTGGACACTGTGGGAATGGGGATACTGGGACAGGGACACTCACTCTGCACACTGTGGGAATGGGATATTGGGACAGGGGCACTCACTCTGGACACTGTGGGAATGGGGATATTGGGACAGGGACACTCACTCTGCACACTGTGGGATTGGGATATTGGGACAGGGACACTCACTCTGCACACTGTGGGAATGGGATATTGGGACAGGACACTCACTCTGGACACAGTGGGAATGGGGATATTGGGACAGGGACACTCTCTCTGCACACTGTGGGAATGGGGATATTGGGACAGGACACTCACTCTGGACACTGTGGGAATGTGGATATATGGGACAGGGACACTCACTCTGGATCCTGTGGGAATGGGGATATTGGGACAGGGACACTCACTCTGCACACTGTGGGAATGGGATATTGGGACAGGGGCACTCACTCTGGACACTGTGGGAATGGGGATATTGGGACAGGACACTCACTCTGCAAACTGTGGGAATGGGATATTTGGACAGGGACACTCACTCTGCACACTGTGTGATTGGGGATATTGGGACAGGGACACTCACTCTGCACACTATGGGATTGGGATATTGGGACAGGGACACCCACTCTGGACCCTGTGGGAATGGGGATATTGGGACAGGGACACTCACTCTGCACACTGTGGGAATGGGGATATTGGAACAGGGACACTCACTCTGCGCACTGTGGGAATGGGGATATTGGGACAGGGACACTCACGTTGCACACTGTGGGAATGGGAATATTGGAACCGGGACACTCACTCTGGACCCTGTGGGAATGGGATATTGGGACAGGGACACTCACTCTGCACACTGTGGGAATGGGGATATTGGGACAGGGACACTCACTCTGGACCCTTTGGGAATGGGATATTGGAACAGGGACACTCACTCTGCACACTGTGGGAATGGGGATATTGGGACAGGGACACTCACTCTGCACACTGTGGGAATGGGGATATTGGGACAGGGACACTCACTCTGCACACTGTGGGAATGGGATATTGGGACAGGACACTCACTCTGGACACAGTGGGAATGGGGATATTGGGACAGGGACACTCTCTCTGCACACTGTGGGAATGGGGATATTGGGACAGGACACTCACTCTGGACACTGTGGGAATGTGGATATATGGGACAGGGACACTCACTCTGGATCCTGTGGGAATGGGGATATTGGGACAGGGACACTCACTCTGGACACTGTGGGTTTGGGGATATTGGGACAGGGACACTCACACTGGACACTGTGGGATTGGGGATATTGGGACAGGGACACTCACTCTGCACACTGTGGGAATGGGATATTGGGACAGGGGCACACACTCTGGACACTTTGGGAATGGGGATATTGGGACAGGGACACTCACTCTGCACACTGTGGGAATGGGGATTTTGGGACAGGGACACTCACTCTGGACACTGTGGGAATGGGGATATAGGGACAGGGACACTCACTCTGGACCCTGTGGGAATGGGGATATTGGGACAGGGACACTCACTCTGCACACTGTGGGATTGGGATATTGGGACAGGGACACTCACTCGGCGCACTGTGGGAATGGGGATATTGGGACAGGGACACTCACTCTGCACACTGTGGGAATGGGATATTGGGACAGGGGCACTCACTCTGGACACTGTGGGAATGGGGATATTGGGACAGGGACACTCACTCTGCACACTGTGGGATTGGGATATTGGGACAGGGACACTCACTCTGCACACTGTGGGAATGGGATATTGGGACAGGGACACTCACGCTGCACACTGTGGGAATGGGGATATTGGGACAGGGACACTCACTCTGCACACTGTGGGATTGGGATATTGGGACAGGGACACTCACTCTGCACACTGTGGGAATGGGGATATTGGGACAGGAACACTCACTCTGCACACTGTGGGAATGGGGATATTGGGACAGGGACACTCACTCTGCACACTGTGGGATTGGGATATTGGGACAGGGACACTCACTCGGCGCACTGTGGGAATGGGGATATTGGGACAGGGACACTCACTCTGCACACTGTGGGAATGGGGATATTGGGACAGGGACACTCACTCTGCACACTGTGGGAATGGGGATATTGGGACAGGGACACTCACTCTGCACACTTTGGGAATGGGGATATAGGGACAGGGACACTCATTCTGGACCCTGTGGGAATGGGGATATTGGGACAGGGACACTCACTCTGCACACTGTGGGAATTGGGCTATTGGGACAGGACACTCACTCTGGACACTGTGGGATTGGGGATATTGGGACAGGGACACTCACTCTGCACACTGTGGGAATGGGATATTGGGACAGGGGCACTCACTCTGGACACTTTGGGAATGGGGATATTGGGACAGGGACACTCACTCTGCACACTGTGGGAATGGGATATTGGGACAGGGGCACTCACTCTGGACACTGTGGGAAAGGGGATACTGGGACAGGGACACTCACTCTGCACACTGTGGGAATGGGATATTGGGACAGGGGCACTCACTCTGGACACTGTGGGAATGGGGATATTGGGACAGGACACTCACTCTGGACACTGTGGGAATGGGGATATTGGGACAGGGACACTCACTCTGCACACTGTGGGAATGGGGATATTGGGACAGGACACTCACTCTGGACACTGTGGGAATGGGGATATATGGGACAGGGACACTCACTCTGCACACTGTGGGAATGGGGATATTGGGACAGGGACACTCACTCTGCACACTGTGGGAATGGGGATATTGGAACAGGGACACTCACTCTGCACACTGTGGGAATGGGATATTGGGACAGGGACACTCACACTGGACACTGTGGGATTGGGGATATTGGGACAGGGACACTCACTCTGCACACTGTGGGAATGGGATATTGGGACAGGGGCACTCACTCTGGACACTTTGGGAATGGGGATATTGGGACAGGGACACTCACTCTGCACACTGTGGGAATGGGGATTTTGGGACAGGGACACTCACTCTGGACACTGTGGGAATGGGGATATAGGGACAGGGACACTCACTCTGGACCCTGTGGGAATGGGGATATTGGGACAGGGACACTCACTCTGCACACTGTGGGAATTGGGCTATTGGGACAGGACACTCACTCTGGACACTGTGGGATTGGGGATATTGGGACAGGGACACTCACTCTGCACACTGTGGGAATGGGATATTGGGACAGGGGCACTCACTCTGGACACTTTGGGAATGGGGTATTGGGACAGGGACACTCACTCTGCACACTGTGGGAATGTGAGATTGGGACAGGGGCACTCACTCTGGACACTGTGGGAATGGGGATACTGGGACAGGGACACTCACTCTGCACACTGTGGGAATGGGATATTGGGACAGGGGCACTCACTCTGGACACTGTGGGAATGGGGATATTGGGACAGGGACACTCACTCTGCACACTGTGGGATTGGGATATTGGGACAGGGACACTCACTCTGCACACTGTGGGAATGGGATATTGGGACAGGGACACTCACTCTCCACACTGTGGGAATGGGGATATTGGGACAGGGACACTCACTCTGCACACTGTGGGATTGGGATATTGGGACAGGGACACTCACTCTGCACACTGTGGGAATGGGGATATTGGGACAGGAACACTCACTCTGCACACTGTGGGAATGGGGATATTGGGACAGGGACACTCACTCTGCACACTGTGGGATTGGGATATTGGGACAGGGACACTCACTCTGCGCACTGTGGGAATGGGGATATTGGGACAGGGACACTCACTCTGCACACTGTGGGAATGGGGATATTGGGACAGGGACACTCACTCTGCACACTGTGGGAATGGGGATATTGGGACAGGGACACTCACTCTGCACACTTTGGGAATGGGGATATAGGGACAGGGACACTCATTCTGGACCCTGTGGGAATGGGGATATTGGGACAGGGACACTCACTCTGCACACTGTGGGAATTGGGCTATTGGGACAGGACACTCACTCTGGACACTGTGGGATTGGGGATATTGGGACAGGGACACTCACTCTGCACACTGTGGGAATGGGATATTGGGACAGGGGCACTCACTCTGGACACTTTGGGAATGGGGATATTGGGACAGGACACTCACTCTGCACACTGTGGGAATGGGATATTGGGACAGGGGCACTCACTCTGGACACTGTGGGAATGGGGATACTGGGACAGGGACACTCACTCTGCACACTGTGGGAATGGGATATTGGGACAGGGGCACTCACTCTGGACACTGTGGGAATGGGGATATTGGGACAGGGACACTCATTCTGCACACTGTGGGAATGGGGATATTGGGACAGGGACACTCACTCTGCACACTGTGGGAATGGGATATTGGGACAGGGACACTCACTCTCCACACTGTGGGAATGGGGATATTGGGACAGGGACACTCACTCTGCACACTGTGGGATTGGGATATTGGGACAGGGACACTCACTCTGCACACTGTGGGAATGGGGATATTGGGACAGGGACACTCACTCTGCATACAGTGGGAATGGGGATATTGGGACAGGGACACTCACTCTGCACACTGTGGGATTGGGATATTGGGACAGGGACACTCACTCTGCACACTGTGGGAATGGGGATATTGGGACAGGGACACTCACTCTGCACACTGTGGGAATGGGGATATTGGGACAGGGACACTCACTCTGGACACTTTGGGAATGGGGATATTTGGACAGGGACACTCACTCTGCACACTTTGGGAATGGGATATTGGGACAGGGGCACTCACTCTGGACACTGTGTGAATGGGGATATTGGGACAGGGACACTCACTCTGCAAACTGTGGGAATGGGATATTGGGACAGGGACACTCACTCTGCACACTGTGGGATTGGGGATACTGGGACAGGGACACTCACTCTGCACACTATGGGATTGGGATATTGGGACAGGGACACCCACTCTGGACTCTGTGGGAATGGGGATATTGGGACAGGGACACTCACTCTGCACACTGTGGGAATGGGGATATTGGAACAGGGACACTCACTCTGCACAATGTGGGAATGGGGATATTGGGACAGGGACACTCACTCTGCACACTGTGGGAATGGGGATATTGGAACCGGGACACTCACTCTGGACCCTGTGGGAATGGGATATTGGGACAGGGACACTCACTCTGCACACTGTGGGATTGGGATATTGGGACAGGGACACTCACTCTGCACACTGTGGGAATGGGGATATTGGGACAGGGACACTCACTCTGCACACTGTGGGAATGGGGATATTGGGACAGGGACACTCACTCTGCACACTTTGGGAATGGGATATTGGGACAGGGGCACTCACTCTGGACACTGTGTGAATGGGGATATTGGGACAGGGACACTCACTCTGCAAACTGTGGGAATGGGATATTGGGACAGGGACACTCACTCTGCACACTGTGGGATTGGGGATACTGGGACAGGGACACTCACTCTGCACACTATGGGATTGGGATATTGGGACAGGGACACCCACTCTGGACTCTGTGGGAATGGGGATATTGGGACAGGGACACTCACTCTGCACACTGTGGGAATGGGGATATTGGAACAGGGACACTCACTCTGCACACTGTGGGAATGGGGATATTGGGACAGGGTCACTCACGCTGCACACTGTGGGAATGGGGATATTGGAACCGGGACACTCACTCTGGACCCTGTGGGAATGGGATATTGGGACAGGGACACTCACTCTGCACACTGTGGGAATGGGGATATTGGGACAGGGACACTCACTCTGGACCCTTTGGGAATGGGATATTGGAACAGGGACACTCACTCTGCACACTGTGGGAATGGGGATATTGGGACAGGGACACTCACTCTGCACACTGTGGGAATGGGGATATTGGGACAGGGACACTCACTCTGCACACTGTGGGAATGGGATATTGGGACAGGACACTCACTCTGGACACTGTGGGAATGGGGATATTGGGACAGGGACACTCACTCTGCACACTGTGGGAATGGGATATTGGGACAGGACACTCACTCTGGACACTGTGGGAATGTGGATATATGGGACAGGGACACTCACTCTGGATCCTGTGGGAATGGGGATATTGGGACAGGGACACTCACTCTGGACACTGTGGGAATGGGGATATTGGGACAGGACACTCACTCTGGACACTGTGGGAATGGGGATATTGGGACAGGGACACTCACTCTGCACACTGTGGGAATGGGGATATTGGGACAGGACACTCACTCTGGACACTGTGGGAATGGGGATATATGGGACAGGGACACTCACTCTGCACACTGTGGGAATGGGGATATTGGGACAGGGACACTCACTCTGCACAGTGTGGGAATGGGGATATTGGGACAGGGACACTCACTCTGCACACTGTGGGAATGGGATATTGGGACAGGGACACTCACACTGGACACTGTGGGATTGGGGATATTGGGACAGGGACACTCACTCTGCACACTGTGGGAATGGGATATTGGGACAGGGGCACTCACTCTGGAGTTTTTGGGAATGTGGATATTGGGACAGGGACACTCACTCTGCACACTGTGGGAATGGGGATATTGGGACAGGGACACTCACTCTGGACACTGTGGGAATGGGGATATAGCGACAGGGACACTCACTCTGGACCCTGTGGGAATGGGGATATTGGGACAGGGACACTCACTCTGCACACTGTGGGATTGGGATATTGGGACAGGGACACTCACTCTGCACACTGTGGGAATGGGATATTGGGACAGGGACACTCACTCTCCACACTGTGGGAATGGGGATATTGGGACAGGGACACTCACTCTGCACACTGTGGGATTGGGATATTGGGACAGGGACACTCACTCTGCACACTGTGGGAATGGGGATATTGGGACAGGAACACTCACTCTGCACACTGTGGGAATGGGGATATTGGGACAGGGACACTCACTCTGCACACTGTGGGATTGGGATATTGGGACAGGGACACTCACTCTGCACACTGTGGGAATGGGGATATTGGGACAGGGACACTCACTCTGCACACTGTGGGAATGGGGATATTGGGACAGGGACACTCACTCTGCACACTGTGGGAATGGGGATATTAGGACAGGGACACTCACTCTGCACACTTTGGGAATGGGGATATAGGGACAGGGACACTCACTCTGGACCCTGTGGGAATGGGGATATTGGGACAGGGACACTCACTCTGCACACTGTGGGAATTGGGCTATTGGGACAGGACACTCACTCTGGACACTGTGGGATTGGGGATATTGGGACAGGGACACTCACTCTGCACACTGTGGGAATGGGATATTGGGACAGGGGCACTCACTCTGGACACTTTGGGAATGGGGATATTGGGACAGGGACACTCACTCTGCACACTGTGGGAATGGGATATTGGGACAGGGGCACTCACTCTGGACACTGTGAGAATGGGGATACTGCGACAGGGACACTCACGCTGCACACTGTGGGAATGGGGATATTGGAACCGGGACACTCACTCTGGACCCTGTGGGAATGGGATATTGGGACAGGGACACTCACTCTGCACACTGTGCGAATGGGATATTGGGACAGAGGCACTCACTCTGGACACTGTGGGAATGGGGATATTGGGACAGGGACACTCACTCTGCACACTGTGGCAATGGGGATATTGGGACAGGGACACTCACTCTGCACACTGTGTGATTGGGATATTGGGACAGGGACACTCACTCTGCACACTGTGGGAATGGGATATTGGGACAGGACACTCACTCTGGACACTGTGGGAATGGGGATATTGGGACAGCGACACTCACTCTGCACACTGTGGGAATGGGGATATTGGGACAGGACACTCACTCTGGACACTGTGGGAATGGGGATATATGGGACAGGGACACTCACTCTGGACACTGTGCGAATGGCGATATTGGGACAGGGACACTCACTCTGCACACTGTGGGAATGGGGATATTGGGACAGGGACACTCACTCTGGACACTGTGGGAATGGGGATATAGGGACAGGGACACTCACTCTGGACCCTGTGGGAATGGGGATATTGGGACAGGGACACTCACTCTGCACACTGTTGGAATTGGGCTCATGGGACAGCACACTCACTCTGGACACTGTGGGATTGGGGATATTGGGACAGGGACACTCACTCTGCACACTGTGGGAATGGGATATTGGGACAGGGGCACTCACTCTGGACACTTTGGGAATGGGGATATTGGGACAGGGACACTCACTCTGCACACTGTGGGAATGGGATATTGGGACAGGGGCACTCACTCTGGACACTGTGGGAATGGGGATATTGGGACAGGGACACTCACTCTGCAAACTGTGGGAATGGGATATTTGGACAGGGACAATCACTCTGCACACTGTGGGATTGGGGATATTGGGACAGGGACACTCACTCTGCACACTATGGGATTGGGATATTGGGACAGGGACACCCACTCTGGACCCTGTGGGAATGGGGATATTGGGACAGGGACACTCACTCTACACATTGTGGGAATGGGGATATTGGAACAGGGACACTCACTCTGCACACTGTGGGAATGGGGATATTGGGACAGGGACACTCACGTTGCACACTGTGGGAATGGGAATATTGGAACCGGGACACTCACTCTGCACACTGTGGGAATGGGGATATTGGAACAGGGACACTCACTCTGCACACTGTGGGAATGGGGATATTGGGACAGGGACACTCACTCTACACATTGTGGGAATGGGAATATTGGAACCGGGACACTCACTCTGGACCCTGTGGGAATGGGATATTGGGACAGGGACACTCACTCTGCACACTGTGGGAATGGGGATATTGGGACAGGGACACTCACTCTGGACCCTTTGGGAATGGGATATTGGAACAGGGACACTCACTCTGCACACTGTGGGAATGGGGATATTGGGACAGGGACACTCACTCTGAACACTGTGGGAATGGGGATATTGGGACAGGGACACTCACTCTGCACACTGTGGGAATGGGGATATTGGGACAGGGACACTCACTCTCCGCACTGTGGGAATGGGGATATTGGGACAGGGACACTCACTCTGCACACTGTGGGATTGGGATATTGGGACAGGGACACTCACTCTGCACACTGTGGGAATGGGGATATTGGGACAGGAACACTCACTCTGCACACTGTGGGAATGGGGATATTGGGACAGGGACACTCACTCTGCACACTGTGGGATTGGGATATTGGGACAGGGACACTCACTCTGCACACTGTGGGAATGGGGATATTGGGACAGGGACACTCACTCTGCACACTGTGGGAATGGGGATATTGGGACAGGGACACTCACTCTGCACACTGTGGGAATGGGGATATTAGGACAGGGACACTCACTCTGCACACTTTGGGAATGGGGATTTAGGGACAGGGACACTCACTCTGGACCCTGTGGGAATGGGGATATTGGGACAGGGACACTCACTCTGCACACTGTGGGAATTGGGCTATTGGGACAGGACACTCACTCTGGACACTGTGGGATTGGGGATATTGGGACAGGGACACTCACTCTGCACACTGTGGGAATGGGATATTGGGACAGGGGCACTCACTCTGGACACTTTGGGAATGGGGATATTGGGACAGGGACACTCACTCTGCACACTGTGGGAATGGGATATTGGGACAGGGGCACTCACTCTGGACACTGTGAGAATGGGGATACTGGGACAGGGACACTCACGCTGCACACTGTGGGAATGGGGATATTGGAACCGGGACACTCACTCTGGACCCTGTGGGAATGGGATATTGGGACAGGGACACTCACTCTGCACACTGTGGGAATGGGATATTGGGACAGAGGCACTCACTCTGGACACTGTGGGAATGGGGATATTGGGACAGGGACACTCACTCTGCACACTGTGGCAATGGGGATATTGGGACAGGGACACTCACTCTGCACACTGTGTGATTGGGATATTGGGACAGGGACACTCACTCTGCACACTGTGGGAATGGGATATTGGGACAGGACACTCACTCTGGACACTGTGGGAATGGGGATATTGGGACAGCGACACTCACTCTGCACACTGTGGGAATGGGGATATTGGGACAGGACACTCACTCTGGACACTGTGGGAATGGGGATATATGGGACAGGGACACTCACACTGGACACTGTGGGAATGGGGATATAGGGACAGGGACACTCACTCTGGATCCTGTGGGAATGGGGATATTGGGACAGGGACACTCACTCTGGACACTGTGGGAATGGGGATATAGGGACAGGGACACTCACTCTGGACCCTGTGGGAATGGGGATATTGGGACAGGGACACTCACTCTGCACACTGTTGGAATTGGGCTAATGGGACAGCACACTCACTCTGGACACTGTGGGATTGGGGATATTGGGACAGGGACACTCACTCTGCACACTGTGGGAATGGGATATTGGGACAGGGGCACTCACTCTGGACACTTTGGGAATGGGGATATTGGGACAGGGACACTCACTCTGCACACTGTGGGAATGGGATATTGGGACAGGGGCACTCACTCTGGACACTGTGGGAATGGGGATATTGGGACAGGGACACTCACTCTGCACACTGTGGGATTGGGGATATTGGGACTGGGACACTCACTCTGCACACTATGGGATTGGGATATTGGGACAGGGACACCCACTCTGGACCCTGTGGGAATGGGGATATTGGGACAGGGACACTCACTCTGCACACTGTGGGAATGGGGATATTGGAACAGGGACACTCACTCTGCACACTGTGGGAATGGGGATATTGGGACAGGGACACTCACGTTGCACACTGTGGGAATGGGAATATTGGAACCGGGACACTCACTCTGGACCCTGTGGGAATGGGATATTGGGACAGGGACACTCACTCTGCACACTGTGGGAATGGGATATTGGGACAGAGGCACTCACTCTGGACACTGTGGGAATGGGGATATTGGGACAGGGACACTCACTCTGCACACTGTGGGAATGGGGATATTGGGACAGGGACACTCACTCTGCACACTGTGGGATTGGGATATTGGGACAGGGACACACACTCTGCACACTGTGGGAATGGGATATTGGGACAGGACACTCACTCTGGACACTGTGGGAATGGGGATATATGGGACAGGGACACTCACTCTGGACACTGTGCGAATGGCGATATTGGGACAGGGACACTCACTCTGCACACTGTGGGAATGGGGATATTGGGACAGGGACACTCACTCTGCACACTGTGGGAATGGGATATTGGGACAGGGACACTCACACTGGACACTGTGGGATTGGGGATATAGGGACAGGGACACTCACTCTGGATCCTGTGGGAATGGGGATATTGGGACAGGGACACTCACTCTGGACACTGTGGGAATGGGGATATAGGGACAGGGACACTCACTCTGGACCCTGTGGGAATGGGGATATTGGGACAGGGACACTCACTCTGCACACTGTTGGAATTGGGCTCATGGGACAGCACACTCACTCTGGACACTGTGGGTTTGGGGATATTGGGACAGGGACACTCACTCTGCACACTGTGGGAATGGGATATTGGGACAGGGGCACTCACTCTGGACACTTTGGGAATGGGGATATATGGGACAGGGACACTCACTCTGCACACTGTGGGAATGGGATATTGGGACAGGGGCACTCACTCTGGACACTTTGGGAATGGGGATATATGGGACAGGGACACTCACTCTGCACACTGTGGGAATGGGGATATTGGGACAGGGACACTCACTCTGCACACTGTGGGAATGGGGATATTGGGACAGGGACACTCACTCTGCACACTGTGGGAATGGGATATTGGGACAGGGACACTCACACTGGACACTGTGGGATTGGGGATATAGGGACAGGGGCACTCACTCTGGATCCTGTGGGAATGGGGATATTGGGACAGGGACACTCACTCTGCACACTGTGGGAATGGGGATATAGGGACAGGGACACTCACTCTGGACCCTGTGGGAATGGGGATATTGGGACAGGGACACTCACTCTGCACACTGTTGGAATTGGGCTCATGGGACAGCACACTCACTCTGGACACTGTGGGATTGGGGATATTGGGACAGGGACACTCACACTGGACACTGTGGGATTGGGGATATAGGGACAGGGACACTCACTCTGGATCCTGTGGGAATGGGGATATTGGGACAGGGACACTCACTCTGCACACTGTGGAAATGTGGATATTGGGACAGGGACACTCACTCTGCACACTGTGGGAATGGGGATATTGGGACAGGACACTCACTCTGGACACTGTGGGAATGGGGATATATGGGACAGGGACACTCACTCTGCACACTGTGGGAATGGGGATATTGGGACAGGGACACTCACTCTGCACAGTGTGGGAATGGGATATTGGGACAGGGGCACTCACTCTGGACACTTTGGGAATGGGGATATTGGGACAGGGACACTCACTCTGCACACTGTGGGAATGGGATATTGGGACAGGGGCACTCACTCTGGACACTGTGGGAATGGGGATATTGGGACAGGGACACTCACTCTGCAAACTGTGGGAATGGGATATTGGGACAGGGACACTCACACTGGACACTGTGGGATTGGGGATATAGGGACAGGGACACTCACTCTGGATCCTGTGGGAATGGGGATATTGGGACAGGGACACTCACTCTGCACACTGTGGGAATGTGGATATTGGGACAGGGACACTCACTCTGCACACTGTGGGAATGGGGATATTGGGACAGGACACTCACTCTGGACACTGTGGGAATGGGGATATATGGGACAGGGACACTCACTCTGCACACTGTGGGAATGGGGATATTGGGACAGGGACACTCACTCTGCACAGTGTGGGAATGGGATATTGGGACAGGGGCACTCACTCTGGACACTTTGGGAATGGGGATATTGGGACAGGGACACTCACTCTGCACACTGTGGGAATGGGATATTGGGACAGGGGCACTCACTCTGGACACTGTGGGAATGGGGATATTGGGACAGGGACACTCACTCTGCAAACTGTGGGAATGGGATATTTGGACAGGGACACTCACTCTGCACACTGTGGGATTGGGGATATTGGGACAGGGACACTCACTCTGCACACTATGGGATTGGGATATTGGGACAGGGACACCCACTCTGGACCCTGTGGGAATGGGGATATTGGGACAGGGACACTCACTCTGCACACTGTGGGAATGGGGATATTGGAACAGGGACACTCACTCTGCACACTGTGGGAATGGGGATATTGGGACAGGGACACTCACGTTGCACACTGTGGGAATGGGAATATTGGAACCGGGACACTCACTCTGGACCCTGTGGGAATGGGATATTGGGACAGGGACACTCACTCTGCACACTGTGGGAATGGGGATATTGGGACAGGGACACTCACTCTGAACACTGTGGGAATGGGGATATTGGGACAGGGACACTCACTCTGCACACTGTGGGAATGGGGATATTGGTACAGGGACACTCACTCTGCACACTGTGGGATTGGGATATTGGGACAGGGACACTCACTCTGCACACTGTGGGAATGGGATATTGGGACAGGACACTCACTCTGGACACTGTGGGAATGGGGATATATGGGACAGGGACACTCACTCTGGACACTGTGCGAATGGGGATATTGGGACAGGGACACTCACTCTGCACACTGTGGGAATGGGGATATTGGGACAGGGACACTCACTCTGCACACTGTGGGAATGGGATATTGGGACAGGGACACTCACACTGGACACTGTGGGATTGGGGATATTGGGACAGGGACACTCACTCTGCACACTGTGGGAATGGGGATATTGGGACAGGGACACTCACTCTGGACACTGTGGGAATGGGGATATAGGGACAGGGACACTCACTCTGGACCCTGTGGGAATGGGGATATTGGGACAGGGACACTCACTCTGCACACTGTGGGAATTGGGCTCATGGGACAGCACACTCACTCTGGACACTGTGGGTTTGGGGATATTGGGACAGGGACACTCACTCTGCACACTGTGGGAATGGGATATTGGGACAGGGGCACTCACTCTGGACACTTTGGGAATGGGGATATATGGGACAGGGACACTCACTCTGGACACTGTGCGAATGGCGATATTGGGACAGGGACACTCACTCTGCACACTGTGGGAATGGGGATATTGGGACAGGGACACTCACTCTGCACACTGTGGGAATGGGATATTGGAACAGGGACACTCACACTGGACACTGTGGGATTGGGGATATAGGGACAGGGACACTCACTCTGGATCCTGTGGGAATGGGGATATTGGGACAGGGACACTCACTCTGGACACTGTGGGAATGGGGATATAGGGACAGGGACACTCACTCTGGACCCTGTGGAAATGGGGATATTGGGACAGGGACACTCACTCTGCACACTGTTGGAATTGGGCTCATGGGACAGCACACTCACTCTGGACACTGTGGGATTGGGGATATTGGGACAGGGACACTCACTCTGCACACTGTGGGAATGGGATATTGGGACAGGGGCACTCACTCTGGACACTTTGGGAATGGGGATATTGGGACAGGGACACTCACTCTGCACACTGTGGGAATGGGATATTGGGACAGGGGCACTCACTCTGGACACTGTGGGAATGGGGATATTGGGACAGGGACACTCACTCTGCAAACTGTTGGAATGGGATATTTGGACAGGGACACTCACTCTGCACACTGTGGGATTGGGGATATTGGGACAGGGACACTCACTCTGCACACTATGGGATTGGGATATTGGGACAGGGACACCCACTCTGGACCCTGTGGGAATGGGGATATTGGGACAGGGACACTCACACTGCACACTGTGGGAATGGGGATATTGGAACAGGGACACTCACTCTGCACACTGTGGGAATGGGGATATTGGGACAGGGACACTCACGTTGCACACTGTGGGAATGGGAATATTGGAACCGGGACACTCACTCTGGACCCTGTGGGAATGGGATATTGGGACAGGGACACTCACTCTGCACACTGTGGGAATGGGGATATTGGGACAGGGACACTCACTCTGGACCCTTTGGGAATGGGATATTGGAACAGGGACACTCACTCTGCACACTGTGGGAATGGGGATATTGGGACAGGGACACTCACTCTGAACACTGTGGGAATGGGGATATTGGGACAGGGACACTCACTCTGCACACTGTGGGAATGGGGATATTGGGACAGGGACACTCACTCTCCACACTGTGGGAATGGGGATATTGGGACAGGGACACTCACTCTGCACACTGTGGGATTGGGATATTGGGACAGGGACACTCACTCTGCACACTGTGGGAATGGGGATATTGGGACAGGAACACTCACTCTGCACACTGTGGGAATGGGGATATTGGGACAGGGACACTCACTCTGCACACTGTGGGATTGGGATATTGGGACAGGGACACTCACTCTGCACACTGTGGGAATGGGGATATTGGGACAGGGACACTCACTCTGCACACTGTGGGAATGGGGATATTGGGACAGGGACACTCACTCTGCACACTGTGGGAATGGGGATATTAGGACAGGGACACTCACTCTGCACACTTTGGGAATGGGGATATAGGGACAGGGACACTCACTCTGGACCCTGTGGGAATGGGGATATTGGGACAGGGACACTCACTCTGCACACTGTGGGAATTGGGCTATTGGGACAGGACACTCACTCTGGACACTGTGGGATTGGGGATATTGGGACAGGGACACTCACTCTGCACACTGTGGGAATGGGATATTGGGACAGGGGCACTCACTCTGGACACTTTGGGAATGGGGATATTGGGACAGGGACACTCACTCTGCACACTGTGGGAATGGGATATTGGGACAGGGGCACTCACTCTGGACACTGTGAGAATGGGGATACTGGGACAGGGACACTCACGCTGCACACTGTGGGAATGGGGATATTGGAACCGGGACACTCACTCTGGACCCTGTGGGAATGGGATATTGGGACAGGGACACTCACTCTGCACACTGTGGGATTGGGATATTGGGACAGAGGCACTCACTCTGGACACTGTGGGAATGGGGATATTGGGACAGGGACACTCACTCTGCACACTGTGGCAATGGGGATATTGGGACAGGGACACTCACTCTGCACACTGTGTGATTGGGATATTGGGACAGGGACACTCACTCTGCACACTGTGGGAATGGGATATTGGGACAGGACACTCACTCTGGACACTGTGGGAATGGGGATATTGGGACAGCGACACTCACTCTGCACACTGTGGGAATGGGGATATTGGGACAGGACACTCACTCTGGACACTGTGGGAATGGGGATATATGGGACAGGGACACTCACTCTGCACACTGTGGGAATGGGGATATTGGGACAGGGACACTCACTCTGCACACTGTGGGAATGGGATATTGGGACAGGGACACTCACACTGGACACTGTGGGAATGGGGATATAGGGACAGGGACACTCACTCTGGATCCTGTGGGAATGGTGATATTGGGACAGGGACACTCACTCTGGACACTGTGGGAATGGGGATATAGGGACAGGGACACTCACTCTGGACGCTGTGGGAATGGGGATATTGGGACAGGGACACTCACTCTGCACACTGTTGGAATTGGGCTAATGGGACAGCACACTCACTCTGGACACTGTGGGATTGGGGATATTGGGACAGGGACACTCACTCTGCACACTGTGGGAATGGGATATTGGGACAGGGGCACTCACTCTGGACACTTTGGGAATGGGGATATTGGGACAGGGACACTCACTCTGCACACTGTGGGAATGGGATATTGGGACAGGGGCACTCACTCTGGACACTGTGGGAATGGGGATATTGGGACAGGGACACTCACTCTGCAAACTGTGGGAATGGGATATTTGGACAGGGACACTCACTCTGCACACTGTGGGATTGGGGATATTGGGACAGGGACACTCACTCTGCACACTATGGGATTGGGATATTGGGACAGGGACACCCACTCTGGACCCTGTGGGAATGGGGATATTGGGACAGGGACACTCACTCTGCACACTGTGGGAATGGGGATATTGGAACAGGGACACTCACTCTGCACACTGTGGGAATGGGGATATTGGGACAGGGACACTCACGTTGCACACTGTGGGAATGGGAATATTGGAACCGGGACACTCACTCTTGACCCTGTGGGAATGGGATATTGGGACAGGGACACTCACTCTGCACACTGTGGGAATGGGGATATTGGGACAGGGACACTCACTCTGGACCCTTTGGGAATGGGATATTGGAACAGGGACACTCACTCTGCACACTGTGGGAATGGGGATATTGGGACAGGGACACTCACTCTGCACACTGTGGGAATGGGGATATTGGGACAGGGACACTCACTCTGCACACTGTGGGAATGGGATATTGGGACAGGACACTCACTCTGGACACAGTGGGAATGGGGATATTGGGACAGGGACACTCTCTCTGCACACTGTGGGAATGGGGATATTGGGACAGGACACTCACTCTGGACACTGTGGGAATGTGGATATATGGGACAGGGACACTCACTCTGGATCCTGTGGGAATGGGGATATTGGGACAGGGACACTCACTCTGGACACTGTTGGAATGGGGATATTGGGACAGGACACTCACTCTGGACACTGTGGGAATGGGGATATTGGGACAGGGACACTCACTCTGCACACTGTGGGAATGGGGATATTGGGACAGGACACTCACTCTGGACACTGTGGGAATGGGGATATATGGGACAGGGACACTCACTCTGCACACTGTGGGAATGGGATATTGGGACAGGGACACTCACACTGGACACTGTGGGATTGGGGATATTGGGACCGGGACACTCACTCTGCACACTGTGGGAATGGGATATTGGGACAGGGGCACTCACTCTGGACACTTTGGGAATGGGGATATTGGGACAGGGACACTCACTCTGCACACTGTGGGAATGGGATATTGGGACAGGGGCACTCACTCTGGACACTGTGAGAATGGGGATACTGGGACAGGGACACTCACGATGCACACTGTGGGAATGGGGATATTGGAACCGGGACACCCACTCTGGACCCTGTGGGAATGGGATATTGGGACAGGGACACTCACTCTGCACACTGTGGGAATGGGATATTGGGACAGAGGCACTCACTCTGGACACTGTGGGAATGGGGATATTGGGACCGGGACACTCACTCTGCACACTGTGGGAATGGGGATATTGGGACAGGGACACTCACTCTGCACACTGTGGGATTGGGATATTGGGACAGGGACACTCACTCTGCACACTGTGGGAATGGGATATTGGGACAGGACACTCACTCTGGACACTGTGGGAATGGGGATATATGGGACAGGGACACTCACTCTGGACACTGTGCGAATGGCGATATTGGGACAGGGACACTCACTCTGCACACTGTGGGAATGGGGATATTGGGACAGGGACACTCACTCTGCACACTGTGGGAATGGGATATTGGGACAGGGACACTCACACTGGACACTGTGGGATTGGGGATATAGGGACAGGGACACTCACTCTGGATCCTGTGGGAATGGGGATATTGGGACAGCGACACTCACTCTGGACACTGTGGGAATGGGGATATAGGGACAGGGACACTCACTCTGTACCCTGTGGGAATGGGGATATTGGGACAGGGACACTCACTCTGCACACTGTTGGAATTGGGCTCATGGGACAGCACACTCACTCTGGACACTGTGGGATTGGGGATATTGGGACAGGGACACTCACTCTGCACACTGTGGGAATGGGATATTGGGACAGGGGCACTCACTCTGGACACTTTGGGAATGGGGATATTGGGACAGGGACACTCACTCTGCACACTGTGGGAATGGGATATTGGGACAGGGGCACTCACTCTGGACACTGTGGGAATGGGGATATTGGGACAGGGACACTCACTCTGCAAACTGTGGGAATGGGATATTTGGACAGGGACACTCACTCTGCACACTGTGGGATTGGGGATATTGGGACAGGGACACTCACTCTGCACACTATGGGATTGGGATATTGGGACAGGGACACCCACTCTGGACCCTGTGGGAATGGGGATATTGGGACAGGGACACTCACTCTGCACACTGTGGGAATGGGGATATTGGAACAGGGACACTCACTCTGCACACTGTGGGAATGGGGATATTGGGACAGGGACACTCACGTTGCACACTGTGGGAATGGGAATATTGGAACCGGGACACTCACTCTGGACCCTGTGGGAATGGGATATTGGGACAGGGACACTCACTCTGCACACTGTGGGAATGGGGATATTGGGACAGGGACACTCACTCTGGACCCTTTGGGAATGGGATATTGGAACAGGGACACTCACTCTGCACACTGTGGGAATGGGGATATTGGGACAGGGACACTCACTCTGAACACTGTGGGAATGGGGATATTGGGACAGGGACACTCACTCTGCACACTGTGGGAATGGGATATTGGGACAGGACACTCACTCTGGACACAGTGGGAATGGGGATATTGGGACAGGGACACTCTCTCTGCACACTGTGGGAATGGGGATATTGGGACAGGACACTCACTCTGGACACTGTGGGAATGTGGATATATGGGACAGGGACACTCACTCTGGATCCTGTGGGAATGGGGATATTGGGACAGGGACACTCACTCTGGACACTGTGGGAATGGGGATATTGGGACAGGACACTCACTCTGGACACTGTGGGAATGGGGATATTGGGACAGGGACACTCACTCTGCACACTGTGGGAATGGGATATATGGGACAGGGACACTCACTCTGCACACTGTGGGAATGGGGATATTGGGACAGGGACACTCACTCTGCACAGTGTGGGAATGGGGATATTGGGACAGGGACACTCACTCTGCACACTGTGGGAATGGGATATTGGGACAGGGACACTCACACTGGACACTGTGGGATTGGGGATATTGGGACAGGGACACTCACTCTGCACACTGTGGGAATGGGATATTGGGACAGGGGCACTCACTCTGGACACTTTGGGAATGGGGATATTGGGACAGGGACACTCACTCTGCACACTGTGGGAATGGGGATTTTGGGACAGGGACACTCACTCTGGACACTGTGGGAATGGGGATATAGGGACAGGGACACTCACTCTGCACACTGTGGGAATGGGATATAGGGACAGGGGCACTCACTCTGGACACTTTGGGAATGGGGTATTGGGACAGGGACACTCACTCTGCACACTGTGGGAATTGGGCTATTGGGACAGGACACTCACTCTGGACACTGTGGGATTGGGGATATTGGGACAGGGACACTCACTCTGCACACTGTGGGAATGGGATATAGGGACAGGGGCACTCACTCTGGACACTTTGGGAATGGGGTATTGGGACAGGGACACTCACTCTGCACACTGTGGGAATGGGATATTGGGACAGGGGCACTCACTCTGCACACTGTGGGAATGGGATATTGGGACAGGGGCACTCACACTGGACACTGTGGGAATGGGGATATTGGGACAGGGACACTCACTCTGCACACTGTGGGATTGGGATATTGGGACAGGGACACTCACTCTGCACACTGTGGGAATGGGATATTGGGACAGGGACACTCACTCTCCACACTGTGGGAATGGGGATATTGGGACAGGGACACTCACTCTGCACACTGTGGGATTGGGATATTGGGACAGGGACACTCACTCTGCACACTGTGGGAATGGGGATATTGGGACAGGAACACTCACTCTGCACACTGTGGGATTGGGATATTGGGACAGGGACACTCACTCTGCACACTGTGGGAATGGGGATATTGGGACAGGGACACTCACTCTGCACACTGTGGGAATGGGGATATTGGGACAGGGACACTCACTCTGCACACTGTGGGAATGGGGATATTGGGACAGGGACACTCACTCTGCACACTTTGGGAATGGGGATATAGGGACAGGGACACTCACTCTGGACCCTGTGGGAATGGGGATATTGGGACAGGGACACTCACTCTGCACACTGTGGGAATTGGGCAATTGGGACAGGACACTCACTCTGGACACTGTGGGATTGGGGATATTGGGACAGGGACACTCACTCTGCACACTGTGGGAATGGGATATTGGGACAGGGGCACTCACTCTGGACACTTTGGGAATGGGGATATTGGGACAGGGACACTCACTCTGCACACTGTGGGAATGGGATATTGGGACAGGGGCACTCACTCTGGACACTGTGGGAATGGGGATACTGGGACAGGGACACTCACTCTGCACACTGTGGGAATGGGATATTGGGACAGGGGCACTCACTCTGGACACTGTGGGAATGGGGATATTGGGACAGGGACACTCATTCTCCACACTATGGGATTGGGATATTGGGACAGGGACACTCACTCTGCACACTGTGGGAATGGGATATTGGGACAGGGACACTCACTCTCCACACTGTGGGAATGGGGATATTGGGACAGGGACACTCACTCTGCACACTGTGGGATTGGGATATTGGGACAGGGACACTCACTCTGCACACAGTGGGAATGGGGATATTGGGACAGGGACACTCACTCTGCACACTGTGGGATTGGGATATTGGGACAGGGACACTCAATCTGCACACTGTGGGAATGGGGATATTGGGACAGGGACACTCACTCTGGACACTTTGGGAATGGGGATATTGGGACAGGGACACTCACTCTGCACACTTTGGGAATGGGATATTGGGACAGGGGCACTCATTCTGGACACTGTGGGAATGGGGATATTGGGACAGGGACACTCACTCTGCAAACTGTGGGAATGGGATATTGGGACAGGGACACTCACTCTGCACACTGTGGGATTGGGCATACTGGGACAGGGACACTCACTCTGCACACTATGGGATTGGGATATTGGGACAGTGACACCCACTCTGGACTCTGTGGGAATGGGGATATTGGGACAGGGACTCTCACTCTGCACACTGTGGGAATGGGGATATTGGAACAGGGACACTCACTCTGCACAATGTGGGAATGGGGATATTGGGACAGGGACACTCACGCTGCACACTGTGGGAATGGGGATATTGGAACCGGGACACTCACTCTGGACCCTGTGGGATTGGGATATTGGGACAGGGACACTCACTCTGCACACTGTGGGAATGGGGATATTGGGACAGGGACACTCACTCTGGACCCTTTGGGAATGGGATATTGGAACAGGGACACTCACTCTGCACACTGTGGGAATGGGGATATTGGGACAGGGACACTCACTCTGCACACTGTGGGAATGGGGATATTGGGACAGGGACACTCACTCTGCACACTGTGGGAATGGGATATTGGGACAGGACACTCACTCTGGACACTGTGGGAATGGGGATATTGGGACAGGGACACTCACTCTGCACGCTGTGGGAATGGGGATATTGGGACAGGACACTCACTCTGGACACTGTGGGAATGTGGATATATGGGACAGGGACACTCACTCTGGATCCTGTGGGAATGGGGATATTGGGACAGGGACACTCACTCTGGACACTGTGGGAATGGGGATATTGGGACAGGACACTCACTCTGAACACTGTGGGAATGGGGATATTGGGACAGGGACAATCACTCTGCACACTGTGGGAATGGGGATATTGGGACAGGACACTCACTCTGGACACTGTGGGAATGGGATATTGGGACAGGGACACTCACTCTCCACACTGTGGGAATGGGGATATTGGGACAGGGACACTCACTCTGCACACTGTGGGATTGGGATATTGGGACAGGGACACTCACTCTGCACACAGTGGGAATGGGGATATTGGGACAGGGACACTCACTCTGCACACTGTGGGATTGGGATATTGGGACAGGGACACTCAATCTGCACACTGTGGGAATGGGGATATTGGGACAGGGACACTCACTCTGGACACTTTGGGAATGGGGATATTGGGACAGGGACACTCACTCTGCACACTTTGGGAATGGGATATTGGGACAGGGGCACTCATTCTGGACACTGTGGGAATGGGGATATTGGGACAGGGACACTCACTCTGCAAACTGTGGGAATGGGATATTGGGACAGGGACACTCACTCTGCACACTGTGGGATTGGGCATACTGGGACAGGGACACTCACTCTGCACACTATGGGATTGGGATATTGGGACAGTGACACCCACTCTGGACTCTGTGGGAATGGGGATATTGGGACAGGGACTCTCACTCTGCACACTGTGGGAATGGGGATATTGGAACAGGGACACTCACTCTGCACAATGTGGGAATGGGGATATTGGGACAGGGACACTCACGCTGCACACTGTGGGAATGGGGATATTGGAACCGGGACACTCACTCTGGACCCTGTGGGATTGGGATATTGGGACAGGGACACTCACTCTGCACACTGTGGGAATGGGGATATTGGGACAGGGACACTCACTCTGGACCCTTTGGGAATGGGATATTGGAACAGGGACACTCACTCTGCACACTGTGGGAATGGGGATATTGGGACAGGGACACTCACTCTGCACACTGTGGGAATGGGGATATTGGGACAGGGACACTCACTCTGCACACTGTGGGAATGGGATATTGGGACAGGACACTCACTCTGGACACTGTGGGAATGGGGATATTGGGACAGGGACACTCACTCTGCACGCTGTGGGAATGGGGATATTGGGACAGGACACTCACTCTGGACACTGTGGGAATGTGGATATATGGGACAGGGACACTCACTCTGGATCCTGTGGGAATGGGGATATTGGGACAGGGACACTCACTCTGGACACTGTGGGAATGGGGATATTGGGACAGGACACTCACTCTGAACACTGTGGGAATGGGGATATTGGGACAGGGACAATCACTCTGCACACTGTGGGAATGGGGATATTGGGACAGGACACTCACTCTGGACACTGTGGGAATGGGGATATATGGGACAGGGACACTCACTCTGCACACTGGGGGAATGGGGATATTGGGACAGGGACACTCACTCTGCACAGTGTGGGAATGGGGATATTGGGACAGGGACACTCACTCTGCACACTGTGGGAATGGGATATTGGGACAGGGACACTCACACTGGACACTGTGGGATTGGGGATATTGGGACAGGGACACTCACTCTGCACACTGTGGGAATGGGATATTGGGACAGGGGCACTCACTCTGGACACTTTGGGAATGGGGATATTGGGACAGGGACACTCACACTGGACACTGTGGGATTGGGGATATTGGGACAGGGACACTCACTCTGGACACTGTGGGAATGGGGATATAGGGACAGGGACACTCACTCTGGACCCTGTGGGAATGGGGATATTGGGACAGGGACACTCACTCTGCACACTGTGGGAATGGGGATATTGGGACAGGGACACTCACTCTGCACACTGTGGGAATGGGATATTGGGACAGGGACACTCACTCTGCACACTGTGGGAATGGGGATATTGGGACAGGAACACTCACTCTGCACACTGTGGGAAAGGGGATATTGGGTCAGGGACACTCACTCTGCACACTGTGGGAATGGGAATATTGGAACCGGGACACTCACTCTGGACCCTGTGGGAATGGGATATTGGGACAGGGACACTCACTCTGCACACTGTGGGAATGGGGATATTGGGACAGGGACACTCACTCTGGACCCTTTGGGAATGGGATATTGGAACAGGGACACTCACTCTGCACACTGTGGGAATGGGGATATTGGGACAGGGACACTCACTCTGAACACTGTGGGAATGGGGATATTGGGACAGGGACACTCACTCTGCACACTGTGGGAATGGGATATTGGGACAGGACACTCACTCTGGACACAGTGGGAATGGGGATATTGGGACAGGGACACTCTCTCTGCACACTGTGGGAATGGGGATATTGGGACAGGACACTCACTCTGGACACTGTGGGAATGTGGATATATGGGACAGGGACACTCACTCTGGATCCTGTGGGAATGGGGATATTGGGACAGGGACACTCACTCTGGACACTGTGGGAATGGGGATATTGGGACAGGACACTCACTCTGGACACTGTGGGAATGGGGATATTGGGACAGGGACACTCACTCTGCACACTGTGGGAATTGGGATATTGGGACAGGACACTCACTCTGGACACTGTGGGAATGGGATATATGGGACAGGGACACTCACTCTGCACACTGTGGGAATGGGGATATTGGGACAGGGACACTCACTCTGCACAGTGTGGGAATGGGGATATTGGGACAGGGACACTCACTCTGCACACTGTGGGAATGGGATATTGGGACAGGGACACTCACACTGGACACTGTGGGATTGGGGATATTGGGACAGGGACACTCACTCTGCACACTGTGGGAATGGGATATTGGGACAGGGGCACTCACTCTGGAGACTTTGGGAATGGGGATATTGGGACAGGGACACTCACTCTGCACACTGTGGGAATGGGGATTTTGGGACAGGGACACTCACTCTGGACACTGTGGGAATGGGGATATAGGGACAGGGACACTCACTCTGCACACTGTGGGAATGGGATATAGGGACAGGGGCACTCACTCTGGACACTTTGGGAATGGGGTATTGGGACAGGGACACTCACTCTGCACACTGTGGGAATTGGGCTATTGGGACAGGACACTCACTCTGGACACTGTGGGATTGGGGATATTGGGACAGGGACACTCACTCTGCACACTGTGGGAATGGGATATAGGGACAGGGGCACTCACTCTGGACACTTTGGGAATGGGGTATTGGGACAGGGACACTCACTCTGCACACTGTGGGAATGGGATATTGGGACAGGGGCACTCACTCTGCACACTGTGGGAATGGGATATTGGGACAGGGGCACTCACACTGGACACTGTGGGAATGGGGATATTGGGACAGGGACACTCACTCTGCACACTGTGGGATTGGGATATTGGAACAGGGACACTCACTCTGCACACTGTGGGAATGGGATATTGGGACAGGGACACTCACTCTCCACACTGTGGGAATGGGGATATTGGGACAGGGACACTCACTCTGCACACTGTGGGATTGGGATATTGGGACAGGGACACTCACTCTGCACACTGTGGGAATGGGGATATTGGGACAGGAACACTCACTCTGCACACTGTGGGATTGGGATATTGGGACAGGGACACTCACTCTGCACACTGTGGGAATGGGGATATTGGGACAGGGACACTCACTCTGCACACTGTGGGAATGGGGATATTGGGACAGGGACACTCACTCTGCACATTGTGGGAATGGGGATATTGGGACAGGGACACTCACTCTGCACACTTTGGGAATGGGGATATAGGGACAGGGACACTCACTCTGGACCCTGTGGGAATGGGGATATTGGGACAGGGACACTCACTCTGCACACTGTGGGAATTGGGCAATTGGGACAGGACACTCACTCTGGACACTGTGGGATTGGGGATATTGGGACAGGGACACTCACTCTGCACACTGTGGGAATGGGATATTGGGACAGGGGCACTCACTCTGGACACTTTGGGAATGGGGATATTGGGACAGGGACACTCACTCTGCACACTGTGGGAATGGGATATTGGGACAGGGGCACTCACTCTGGACACTGTGGGAATGGGGATACTGGGACAGGGACACTCACTCTGCACACTGTGGGAATGGGATATTGGGACAGGGGCACTCACTCTGGACACTGTGGGAATGGGGATATTGGGACAGGGACACTCATTCTCCACACTATGGGATTGGGATATTGGGACAGGGACACTCACTCTGCACACTGTGGGAATGGGATATTGGGACAGGGACACTCACTCTCCACACTGTGGGAATGGGGATATTGGGACAGGGACACTCACTCTGCACACTGTGGGATTGGGATATTGGGACAGGGACACTCACTCTGCACACAGTGGGAATGGGGATATTGGGACAGGGACACTCACTCTGCACACTGTGGGATTGGGATATTGGGACAGGGACACTCAATCTGCACACTGTGGGAATGGGGATATTGGGACAGGGACACTCACTCTGCACACTGTGGGAATGGGGATATTGGGACAGGGACACTCACTCTGGACACTTTGGGAATGGGGATATTGGGACAGGGACACTCACTCTGCACACTTTGGGAATGGGATATTGGGACAGGGGCACTCATTCTGGACACTGTGGGAATGGGGATATTGGGACAGGGACACTCACTCTGCAAACTGTGGGAATGGGATATTGGGACAGGGACACTCACTCTGCACACTGTGGGATTGGGGATACTGGGACAGGGACACTCACTCTGCACACTATGGGATTGGGATATTGGGACAGTGACACCCACTCTGGACTCTGTGGGAATGGGGATATTGGGACAGGGACTCTCACTCTGCACACTGTGGGAATGGGGATATTGGAACAGGGACACTCACTCTGCACAATGTGGGAATGGGGATATTGGGACAGGGACACTCACGCTGCACACTGTGGGAATGGGGATATTGGAACCGGGACACTCACTCTGGACCCTGTGGGATTGGGATATTGGGACAGGGACACTCACTCTGCACACTGTGGAAATGGGGATATTGGGACAGGGACACTCACTCTGGACCCTTTGGGAATGGGATATTGGAACAGGGACACTCACTCTGCACACTGTGGGAATGGGGATATTGGGACAGGGACACTCACTCTGCACACTGTGGGAATGGGGATATTGGGACAGGGACACTCACTCTGCACACTGTGGGAATGGGATATTGGGACAGGACACTCACTCTGGACACTGTGAGAATGGGGATATTGGGACAGGGACACTCACTCTGCACGCTGTGGGAATGGGGATATTGGGACAGAACACTCACTCTGGACACTGTGGGAATGTGGATATATGGGACAGGGACACTCACTCTGGATCCTGTGGGAATGGGGATATTGGGACAGGGACACTCACTCTGGACACTGTGGGAATGGGGATATTGGGACAGGACACTCACTCTGAACACTGTGGGAATGGGGATATTGGGACAGGGACACTCACTCTGCACACTTTGGGAATGGGGATATTGGGACAGGACACTCACTCTGGACACTGTGGGAATGGGGATATATGGGACAGGGACACTCACTCTGCACACTGTGGGAATGGGGATATTGGGACAGGGACACTCACTCTGCACAGTGTGGGAATGGGGATATTGGGACAGGGACACTCACTCTGCACACTGTGGGAATGGGATATTGGGACAGGGACACTCACACTGGACACTGTGGGATTGGGGATATTGGGACAGGGACACTCACTCTGCACACTGTGGGAATGGGATATTGGGACAGGGGCACTCACTCTGGACACTTTGGGAATGGGGATATTGGGACAGGGACACTCACTCTGCACACTGTGGGAATGGGGATATTGGGACAGGGACACTCACTCTGGACACTGTGGGAATGGGGATATAGGGACAGGGACACTCACTCTGGACCCTGTGGGAATGGGGATATTGGGACAGGGACACTCACTCTGCACACTGTGGGAATGGGGATATTGGGACAGGGACACTCACTCTGCACACTGTGGGAATGGGATATTGGGACAGGGACACTCACTCTGCACACTGTGGGAATGGGGATATTGGGACAGGAACACTCACTCTGCACACTGTGGGAAAGGGGATATTGGGTCAGGGACACTCACTCTGCACACTGTGGGATTGGGATATTGGGACAGGGACACTCACTCTGCACACTGTGGGAATGGGGATATTGGGACAGGGACACTCACTCTGCACACTGTGGGAATGGGGATATTGGGACGGGGACACTCACTCTGCACACTGTGGGAATGGGGATATTAGGACAGGGACACTCACTCTGCACACTTTGGGAATGGGGATATAGGAACAGGGACACTCACTCTGGACCCTGTGGGAATGGGGATATTGGGACAGGGACACTCACTCTGCACACTGTGGGAATTGGGCTATTGGGACAGGACACTCACTCTGGACACTGTGGGATTGGGGATATTGGGACAGGGACACTCACTCTGCACACTGTGGGAATGGGATATTGGGACAGGGGCACTCACTCTGGACACTTTGGGAATGGGGATATTGGGACAGGGACACTCACTCTGCACACTGTGGGAATGGGATATTGGGACAGGGGCACTCACTCTGGACACTGTGGGAATGGGGATACTGGGACAGGGACACTCACTCTGCACACTGTGGGAATGGGATATTGGGACAGGGGCACTCACTCTGGACACTGTGGGAATGGGGATATTGGGACAGGGACACTCACTCTGCACACTGTGGGATTGGGATATTGGGACAGGGACACTCACTCTGCACACTGTGGGAATGGGGATATTGGGACAGGGACACTCACGCTGCACACTGTGGGAATGGGGATATTGGAACCGGGACACTCACTCTGGACCCTGTGGGAATGGGATATTGGGACAGGGACACTCACTCTGCACACTGTGGGAATGGGGATATTGGGACAGGAACACTCACTCTGGACCCTTTGGGAATGGGATATTGGAACAGGGACACTCACTCTGCACACTGTGGGAATGGGGATATTGGGACAGGGACACTCACTCTGCACACTGTGGGAATGGGGATATTGGGACAGGGACACTCACTCTGCACACTGTGGGAATGGGATATTGGGACAGGACACTCACTCTGGACACTGTGGGAATGGGGATATTGGGACAGGGACACTCACTCTGCACGCTGTGGGAATGGGGATATTGGGACAGGACACTCACTCTGCACACTGTGGGAATGGGGATATTGGGACAGGGACACTCACTCTGCACACTGTGGGAATGGGATATTGGGACAGGACACTCACTCTGGACACTGTGGGAATGGGGATATTGGGACAGGGACACTCACTCTGCACGCTGTGGGAATGGGGATATTGGGACAGGACACTCACTCTGGACACAGTGGGAATGTGGATATATGGGACTGGGACACTCACTCTGGATCCTGTGGGAATGGGGATATTGGGACAGGGACACTCACTCTGGACACTGTGGGAATGGGGATATTGGGACAGGACACTCACTCTGGACACTGTGGGAATGGGGATATTGGGACAGGGACACTCACTCTGGACACTGTGGGAATGGGGATATTGGGACAGGGACACTCACTCTGCACACTGTGGGAATGGGGATATTGGGACAGGACACTCACTCTGGACACTGTGGGAATGGGGATATATGGGACAGGGACACTCACTCTGCACACTGTGGGAATGCGGATATTGGGACAGGGACACTCACTCTGCACACTGTGGGATTGGGATATTGGGACAGGGACACTCACACTGGACACTGTGGGATTGGGGATATTGGGACAGGGACACTCACTCTGCACACTGTGGGAATGGGATATTGGGACAGGGGCACTCACTCTGGAGACTTTGGGAATGGGGATATTGGGACAGGGACACTCACTCTGCACACTGTGGGAATGGGGATATTGGGACAGGGACACTCACTCTGGACACTGTGGGAATGGGGATATAGGGATAGGGACACTCACACTGGACCCTGTGGGAATGGGGATATTGGGACAGGGACACTCACTCTGGACACTGTGGGAATGGGGATATTGGGACAGGGACACTCACTCTGCACACTTTGGGAATGGGGATATTGGGACAGGACACTCACTCTGGACACTGTGGGAATGGGGATATATGGGACAGGGACACTCACTCTGCACACTGTGGGAATGGGGATATTGGGACAGGGACACTCACTCTGCACAGTGTGGGAATGGGGATATTGGGACAGGGACACTCACTCTGCACACTGTGGGAATGGGATATTGGGACAGGGACACTCACACTGGACACTGTGGGATTGGGGATATTGGGACAGGGACACTCACTCTGCACACTGTGGGAATGGGATATTGGGACAGGGGCACTCACTCTGGACACTTTGGGAATGGGGATATTGGGACAGGGACACTCACTCTGCACACTGTGGGAATGGGGATATTGGGACAGGGACACTCACTCTGGACACTGTGGGAATGGGGATATAGGGACAGGGACACTCACTCTGGACCCTGTGGGAATGGGGATATTGGGACAGGGACACTCACTCTGCACACTGTGGGAATGGGGATATTGGGACAGGGACACTCACTCTGCACACTGTGGGAATGGGATATTGGGACAGGGACACTCACTCTGCACACTGTGGGAATGGGGATATTGGGACAGGAACACTCACTCTGCACACTGTGGGAAAGGGGATATTGGGTCAGGGACACTCACTCTGCACACTGTGGGAATGGGAATATTGGAACCGGGACACTCACTCTGGACCCTGTGGGAATGGGATATTGGGACAGGGACACTCACTCTGCACACTGTGGGAATGGGGATATTGGGACAGGGACACTCACTCTGGACCCTTTGGGAATGGGATATTGGAACAGGGACACTCACTCTGCACACTGTGGGAATGGGGATATTGGGACAGGGACACTCACTCTGAACACTGTGGGAATGGGGATATTGGGACAGGGACACTCACTCTGCACACTGTGGGAATGGGATATTGGGACAGGACACTCACTCTGGACACAGTGGGAATGGGGATATTGGGACAGGGACACTCTCTCTGCACACTGTGGGAATGGGGATATTGGGACAGGACACTCACTCTGGACACTGTGGGAATGTGGATATATGGGACAGGGACACTCACTCTGGATCCTGTGGGAATGGGGATATTGGGACAGGGACACTCACTCTGGACACTGTGGGAATGGGGATATTGGGACAGGACACTCACTCTGGACACTGTGGGAATGGGGATATTGGGACAGGGACACTCACTCTGCACACTGTGGGAATTGGGATATTGGGACAGGACACTCACTCTGGACACTGTGGGAATGGGATATATGGGACAGGGACACTCACTCTGCACACTGTGGGAATGGGGATATTGGGACAGGGACACTCACTCTGCACAGTGTGGGAATGGGGATATTGGGACAGGGACACTCACTCTGCACACTGTGGGAATGGGATATTGGGACAGGGACACTCACACTGGACACTGTGGGATTGGGGATATTGGGACAGGGACACTCACTCTGCACACTGTGGGAATGGGATATTGGGACAGGGGCACTCACTCTGGACACTTTGGGAATGGGGATATTGGGACAGGGACACTCACTCTGCACACTGTGGGAATGGGGATTTTGGGACAGGGACACTCACTCTGGACACTGTGGGAATGGGGATATAGGGACAGGGACACTCACTCTGCACACTGTGGGAATGGGATATAGGGACAGGGGCACTCACTCTGGACACTTTGGGAATGGGGTATTGGGACAGGGACACTCACTCTGCACACTGTGGGAATTGGGCTATTGGGACAGGACACTCACTCTGGACACTGTGGGATTGGGGATATTGGGACAGGGACACTCACTCTGCACACTGTGGGAATGGGATATAGGGACAGGGGCACTCACTCTGGACACTTTGGGAATGGGGTATTGGGACAGGGACACTCACTCTGCACACTGTGGGAATGGGATATTGGGACAGGGGCACTCACTCTGCACACTGTGGGAATGGGATATTGGGACAGGGGCACTCACACTGGACACTGTGGGAATGGGGATATTGGGACAGGGACACTCACTCTGCACACTGTGGGATTGGGATATTGGGACAGGGACACTCACTCTGCACACTGTGGGAATGGGATATTGGGACAGGGACACTCACTCTCCACACTGTGGGAATGGGGATATTGGGACAGGGACACTCACTCTGCACACTGTGGGATTGGGATATTGGGACAGGGACACTCACTCTGCACACTGTGGGAATGGGGATATTGGGACAGGAACACTCACTCTGCACACTGTGGGATTGGGATATTGGGACAGGGACACTCACTCTGCACACTGTGGGAATGGGGATATTGGGACAGGGACACTCACTCTGCACACTGTGGGAATGGGGATATTGGGACAGGGACACTCACTCTGCACACTGTGGGAATGGGGATATTGGGACAGGGACACTCACTCTGCACACTTTGGGAATGGGGATATAGGGACAGGGACACTCACTCTGGACCCTGTGGGAATGGGGATATTGGGACAGGGACACTCACTCTGCACACTGTGGGAATTGGGCAATTGGGACAGGACACTCACTCTGGACACTGTGGGATTGGGGATATTGGGACAGGGACACTCACTCTGCACACTGTGGGAATGGGATATTGGGACAGGGGCACTCACTCTGGACACTTTGGGAATGGGGATATTGGGACAGGGACACTCACTCTGCACACTGTGGGAATGGGATATTGGGACAGGGGCACTCACTCTGGACACTGTGGGAATGGGGATACTGGGACAGGGACACTCACTCTGCACACTGTGGGAATGGGATATTGGGACAGGGGCACTCACTCTGGACACTGTGGGAATGGGGATATTGGGACAGGGACACTCATTCTCCACACTATGGGATTGGGATATTGGGACAGGGACACTCACTCTGCACACTGTGGGAATGGGATATTGGGACAGGGACACTCACTCTCCACACTGTGGGAATGGGGATATTGGGACAGGGACACTCACTCTGCACACTGTGGGATTGGGATATTGGGACAGGGACACTCACTCTGCACACAGTGGGAATGGGGATATTGGGACAGGGACACTCACTCTGCACACTGTGGGATTGGGATATTGGGACAGGGACACTCAATCTGCACACTGTGGGAATGGGGATATTGGGACAGGGACACTCACTCTGCACACTGTGGGAATGGGGATATTGGGACAGGGACACTCACTCTGGACACTTTGGGAATGGGGATATTGGGACAGGGACACTCACTCTGCACACTTTGGGAATGGGATATTGGGACAGGGGCACTCATTCTGGACACTGTGGGAATGGGGATATTGGGACAGGGACACTCACTCTGCAAACTGTGGGAATGGGATATTGGGACAGGGACACTCACTCTGCACACTGTGGGATTGGGGATACTGGGACAGGGACACTCACTGCACACTATGGGATTGGGATATTGGGACAGTGACACCCACTCTGGACTCTGTGGGAATGGGGATATTGGGACAGGGACTCTCACTCTGCACACTGTGGGAATGGGGATATTGGAACAGGGACACTCACTCTGCACAATGTGGGAATGGGGATATTGGGACAGGGACACTCACGCTGCACACTGTGGGAATGGGGATATTGGAACCGGGACACTCACTCTGGACCCTGTGGGATTGGGATATTGGGACAGGGACACTCACTCTGCACACTGTGGAAATGGGGATATTGGGACAGGGACACTCACTCTGGACCCTTTGGGAATGGGATATTGGAACAGGGACACTCACTCTGCACACTGTGGGAATGGGGATATTGGGACAGGGACACTCACTCTGCACACTGTGGGAATGGGGATATTGGGACAGGGACACTCACTCTGCACACTGTGGGAATGGGATATTGGGACAGGACACTCACTCTGGACACTGTGGGAATGGGGATATTGGGACAGGGACACTCACTCTGCACGCTGTGGGAATGGGGATATTGGGACAGGACACTCACTCTGGACACTGTGGGAATGTGGATATATGGGACAGGGACACTCACTCTGGATCCTGTGGGAATGGGGATATTGGGACAGGGACACTCACTCTGGACACTGTGGGAATGGGGATATTGGGACAGGACACTCACTCTGAACACTGTGGGAATGGGGATATTGGGACAGGGACACTCACTCTGCACACTTTGGGAATGGGGATATTGGGACAGGACACTCACTCTGGACACTGTGGGAATGGGGATATATGGGACAGGGACACTCACTCTGCACACTGTGGGAATGGGGATATTGGGACAGGGACACTCACTCTGCACAGTGTGGGAATGGGGATATTGGGACAGGGACACTCACTCTGCACACTGTGGGAATGGGATATTGGGACAGGGACACTCACACTGGACACTGTGGGATTGGGGATATTGGGACAGGGACACTCACTCTGCACACTGTGGGAATGGGATATTGGGACAGGGGCACTCACTCTGGACACTTTGGGAATGGGGATATTGGGACAGGGACACTCACTCTGCACACTGTGGGAATGGGGATATTGGGACAGGGACACTCACTCTGGACACTGTGGGAATGGGGATATAGGGACAGGGACACTCACTCTGGACCCTGTGGGAATGGGGATATTGGGACAGGGACACTCACTCTGCACACTGTGGGAATGGGGATATTGGGACAGGGACACTCACTCTGCACACTGTGGGAATGGGATATTGGGACAGGGACACTCACTCTGCACACTGTGGGAATGGGGATATTGGGACAGGAACACTCACTCTGCACACTGTGGGAAAGGGGATATTGGGTCAGGGACACTCACTCTGCACACTGTGGGATTGGGATATTGGGACAGGGACACTCACTCTGCACACTGTGGGAATGGGGATATTGGGACAGGGACACTCACTCTGCACACTGTGGGAATGGGGATATTGGGACAGGGACACTCACTCTGCACACTGTGGGAATGGGGATATTAGGACAGGGACACTCACTCTGCACACTTTGGGAATGGGGATATAGGAACAGGGACACTCACTCTGGACCCTGTGGGAATGGGGATATTGGGACAGGGACACTCACTCTGCACACTGTGGGAATTGGGCTATTGGGACAGGACACTCACTCTGGACACTGTGGGATTGGGGATATTGGGACAGGGACACTCACTCTGCACACTGTGGGAATGGGATATTGGGACAGGGGCACTCACTCTGGACACTTTGGGAATGGGGATATTGGGACAGGGACACTCACTCTGCACACTGTGGGAATGGGATATTGGGACAGGGGCACTCACTCTGGACACTGTGGGAATGGGGATACTGGGACAGGGACACTCACTCTGCACACTGTGGGAATGGGATATTGGGACAGGGGCACTCACTCTGGACACTGTGGGAATGGGGATATTGGGACAGGGACACTCACTCTGCACACTGTGGGATTGGGATATTGGGACAGGGACACTCACTCTGCACACTGTGGGAATGGGGATATTGGGACAGGGACACTCACGCTGCACACTGTGGGAATGGGGATATTGGAACCGGGACACTCACTCTGGACCCTGTGGGAATGGGATATTGGGACAGGGACACTCACTCTGCACACTGTGGGAATGGGGATATTGGGACAGGAACACTCACTCTGGACCCTTTGGGAATGGGATATTGGAACAGGGACACTCACTCTGCACACTGTGGGAATGGGGATATTGGGACAGGGACACTCACTCTGCACACTGTGGGAATGGGGATATTGGGACAGGGACACTCACTCTGCACACTGTGGGAATGGGATATTGGGACAGGACACTCACTCTGGACACTGTGGGAATGGGGATATTGGGACAGGGACACTCACTCTGCACGCTGTGGGAATGGGGATATTGGGACAGGACACTCACTCTGCACACTGTGGGAATGGGGATATTGGGACAGGGACACTCACTCTGCACACTGTGGGAATGGGATATTGGGACAGGACACTCACTCTGGACACTGTGGGAATTGGGATATTGGGACAGGGACACTCACTCTGCACGCTGTGGGAATGGGGATATTGGGACAGGACACTCACTCTGGACACAGTGGGAATGTGGATATATGGGACTGGGACACTCACTCTGGATCCTGTGGGAATGGGGATATTGGGACAGGGACACTCACTCTGGACACTGTGGGAATGGGGATATTGGGACAGGACACTCACTCTGGACACTGTGGGAATGGGGATATTGGGACAGGGACACTCACTCTGGACACTGTGGGAATGGGGATATTGGGACAGGGACACTCACTCTGCACACTGTGGGAATGGGGATATTGGGACAGGACACTCACTCTGGACACTGTGGGAATGGGGATATATGGGACAGGGACACTCACTCTGCACACTGTGGGAATGCGGATATTGGGACAGGGACACTCACTCTGCACAGTGTGGGAATGTGGATATTGGGACAGGGACACTCACTCTGCACACTGTGGGATTGGGATACTGGGACAGGGACACTCACACTGGACACTGTGGGATTGGGGATATTGGGACAGGGACACTCACTCTGCACACTGTGGGAATGGGATATTGGGACAGGGGCACTCACTCTGGAGACTTTGGGAATGGGGATATTGGGACAGGGACACTCACTCTGCACACTGTGGGAATGGGGATATTGGGACAGGGACACTCACTCTGGACACTGTGGGAATGGGGATATAGGGATAGGGACACTCACACTGGACCCTGTGGGAATGGGGATATTGGGACAGGGACACTCACTCTGCACACTGTGGGAATTGGGCTATTGGGACAGGACACTCACTCTGGACACTTTGGGAATGGGGATATTGGGACAGGGACACTCACTCTGCACACTGTGGGAATGGGATATTGGGACAGGGGCACTCACTCTGGACACTGTGGGAATG
Organism: Chiloscyllium plagiosum; assembly: GCF_037043375.1. Classification (NCBI taxonomy): domain Eukaryota; kingdom Metazoa; phylum Chordata; class Chondrichthyes; order Orectolobiformes; family Hemiscylliidae; genus Chiloscyllium; species Chiloscyllium plagiosum. The sequence continues at coordinate 43,151,696 of NW_028270141.1, forward strand.
GGGATACTGGGACAGGGACACTCACTCTGCACACTGTGGGAATGGGGATATTGGGACAGGGGCACTCACTCTGGACCCTGTGGGAATGGGGATATTGGGACAGGGACACTCACTCTGCACACTGTGGGATTGGGATATTGGGACAGGGACACTCACTCTGCACACTGTGGGAATGGGATATTGGGACAGGGACACTCACTCTCCACACTGTGGGAATGGGGATATTGGGACAGGAACACTCACTCTGCACACTGTGGGATTGGGATATTGGGACAGGGACACTCACTCTGCACACTGTGGGAATGGGAATATTGGGACAGGGACACTCACTCTGCACACTGTGGGAATGGGGATATTGGGACAGGGACACTCACTCTGCACACTGTGGGATTGGGATATTGGGATAGGGACACTCACTCTGCACACTGTGGGAATGGGGATATTGGGACAGGGATACTCACTCTGCACACTGTGGGAATGGGGATATTGGGACAGGGACACTCACTCTGGACACTTTGGGAATGGGGATATTGGGACAGGGACACTCACTCTGCACACTTTGGGAATGGGATATTGGGACAGGGGCACTCACTCTGGACACTGTGGGAATGGGGATATTGGGACAGGGACACTCACTCTGCAAACTGTGGGAATGGGATATTGGGACAGGGACACTCACTCTGCACCCTGTGGGATTGGGGATACTGGGGCAGGGACACTCACTCTGCACACTATGGGATTGGGATATTGGGACAGGGACACCCACTCTGGACTCTGTGGGAATGGGGATATTGGGACAGGGACACTCACTCTGCACACTGTGGGAATGGGGATATTGGAACAGGGACACTCACTCTGCACAATGTGGGAATGGGGATATTGGGACAGGGACACTCACGCTGCACACTGTGGGAATGGGGATATTGGAACCGGGACACTCACTCTGGACCCTATGGGAATGGGATATTGGGACAGGGACACTCAATCTGCACACTGTGGGAATGGGGATATTGGGACAGGGACACTCACTCTGGACCCTTTGGGAATGGGATATTGGAACAGGGATACTCACTCTGCACACTGTGGGAATGGGGATATTGGGACAGGGACACTCACTCTGCACACTGTGGGAATGGGGATATTGGGACAGGGACACTCACTCTGCACACTGTGGGAATGGGATATTGGGACAGGACACTCACTCTGGACACTGTGGGAATGGGGATATTGGGACAGGGACACTCACTCTGCACACTGTGGGAATGGGGATATTGGGACAGGACACTCACTCTGGACACTGTGGGAATGTGGATATATGGGACAGGGACACTCACTCTGGATCCTGTGGGAATGGGGATATTGGGACAGGGACACTCACTCTGAACACTGTGGGAATGGGGATATTGGGACAGGACACTCACTCTGGACACTGTGGGAATGGGGATATTGGGACAGGGACACTCACTCTGCACACTGTGGGAATGGGGATATTGGGACAGGACACTCACTCTGGACACTGTGGGAATGGGGATATATGGGACAGGGACACTCACTCTGCACACTGTGGGAATGGGGATATTGGGACAGGGACACTCACTCTGCACAGTGTGGGAATGGGGATATTGGGACAGGGACACTCACTCTGCACACTGTGGGAATGGGATATTGGGACAGGGACACTCACACTGGACACTGTGGGATTGGGGATATTGGGACAGGGACACTCACTCTGCACACTGTGGGAATGGGATATTGGGACAGGGGCACTCACTCTGGACACTGTGGGAATGGGGATATTGGGACAGGGACACTCACTCTGCACACTGTGGGAATGGGGATATTGGGACAGGGATACTCACTCTGGACACTGTGGGAATGGGGATATAGGGACAGGGACACTCACTCTGGACCCTGTGGGAATGGGGATATTGGGACAGGGACACTCACTCTGCACACTGTGGGAATTGGGCTATTGGGACAGGACACTCACTCTGGACACTGTGGGATTGGGGATATTGGGACAGGGACACTCACTCTGCACACTGTGGGAATGGGATATTGGGACAGGGCCACTCACTCTGGACACTGTGGGAATGGGGATATTGGGACAGGGACACTCACTCTGCACACTGTGGGAATGGGATATTGGGACAGGGGCACTCACTCTGGACACTGTGGGAATGGGGATATTGGGACAGGGACACTCACTCTGCACACTGTGGGATTGGGATATTGGGACAGGGACACTCACTCTGCACACTGTGGGAATGGGATATTGGGACAGGGACACTCACTCTCCACACTGTGGGAATGGGGATATTGGGACAGGGACACTCACTCTGCAGACTGTGGGAATGGGATATTGGGACAGGGACACTCACACTGGACACTGTGGGATTGGGGATATAGGGACAGGGACACTCACTCTGGATCCTGTGGGAATGGGGATATTGGGACAGGGACACTCACTCTGGACACTGTGGGAATGGGGATATAGGGACAGGGACACTCACTCTGGACCCTGTGGGAATGGGGATATTGGGACAGGGACACTCACTCTGCACACTGTGGAAATTGGGATATTGGGACAGGACACTCACTCTGGACACTGTGGGATTGGGGATATTGGGACAGGGACACTCACTCTGCACACTGTGGGAATGGGGATATTGGGACAGGGACACTCACTCTGCACACTGTGGGAATGGGGATAGAGGGACAGGGACACTCACTCTGGACACTGTGGGAATGGGGATGTTGGGACAGGGACACTCACTCTGCACACTGTGGGAATGGGGATATTGGGACAGGACACTCACTCTGGACACTGTGGGAATGTGGATATATGGGACAGGGACACTCACTCTGGATCCTGTGGGAATGGGGATATTGGGACAGGGACACTCACTCTGGACACTGTGGGAATGGGGATATTGGGACAGGACACTCACTCTGGACACTGTGGGAATGGGGATATTGGGACAGGGACACTCACTCTGCACACTGTGGGAATGGGGATATTGGGACAGGACACTCACTCTGGACACTGTGGGAATGGGGATATATGGGACAGGGACACTCACTCTGCACACTGTGGGAATGGGGATATTGGGACAGGGACACTCACTCTGCACAGTGTGGGAATGGGGATATTGGGACAGGGACACTCACTCTGCACACTGTGGGAATGGGATATTGGGACAGGGACACTCACACTGGACACTGTGGGATTGGGGATATTGGGACAGGGACACTCACTCTGCACACTGTGGGAATGGGATATTGGGACAGGGGCACTCACTCTGGAGACTTTGGGAATGGGGATATTGGGACAGGGACACTCACTCTGCACACTGTGGGAATGGGGATATTGGGACAGGGATACTCACTCTGGACACTGTGGGAATGGGGATATAGGGACAGGGACACTCACTCTGGACCCTGTGGGAATGGGGATATTGGGACAGGGACACTCACTCTGCACACTGTGGGAATTGGGCTATTGGGACAGGACACTCACTCTGGACACTGTGGGATTGGGGATATTGGGACAGGGACACTCACTCTGCACACTGTGGGAATGGGATATTGGGACAGGGCCACTCACTCTGGACACTGTGGCAATGGGGATATTGGGACAGGGACACTCACTCTGCACACTGTGGGAATGGGATATTGGGACAGGGGCACTCACTCTGGACACTGTGGGAATGGGGATATTGGGACAGGGACACTCACTCTGCACACTGTGGGATTGGGATATTGGGACAGGGACACTCACTCTGCACACTGTGGGAATGGGATATTGGGACAGGGACACTCACTCTCCACACTGTGGGAATGGGGATATTGGGACAGGGACACTCACTCTGCAGACTGTGGGAATTGGATATTGGGACAGGGACACTCACACTGGACACTGTGGGATTGGGGATATAGGGACAGGGACACTCACTCTGGATCCTGTGGGAATGGGGATATTGGGACAGGGACACTCACTCTGGACACTGTGGGAATGGGGATATAGGGACAGGGACACTCACTCTGGACCCTGTGGGAATGGGGATATTGGGACAGGGACACTCACTCTGCACACTGTGGGAATTGGGATATTGGGACAGGACACTCACTCTGGACACTGTGGGATTGGGGATATTGGGACAGGGACACTCACTCTGCACACTGTGGGAATGGGGATATTGGGACAGGGACACTCACTCTGCACACTGTGGGAATGGGGAGAGAGGGACAGGGACACTCACTCTGGACACTGTGGGAATGGGGATGTTGGGACAGGGACACTCACTCTGCACACTGTGGGAATGGGGATATTGGGACAGGACACTCACTCTGGACACTGTGGGAATGTGGATATATGGGACAGGGACACTCACTCTGGATCCTGTGGGAATGGGGATATTGGGACAGGGACACTCACTCTGGACACTGTGGGAATGGGGATATTGGGACAGGGACACTCACTCTGCACACTGTGGGAATGGGGATATTGGGACAGGACACTCACTCTGGACACTGTGGGAATGGGGATATATGGGACAGGGACACTCACTCTGCACACTGTGGGAATGGGGATATTGGGACAGGGACACTCACTCTGCACAGTGTGGGAATGGGGATATTGGGACAGGGACACTCACTCTGCACTCTGTGGGAATGGGATATTGGGACAGGGACACTCACACTGGACACTGTGGGATTGGGGATATTGGGACAGGGACACTCACTCTGCACACTGTGGGAATGGGATATTGGGACAGGGGCACTCACTCTGGACACTTTGGGAATGGGGATATTGGGACAGGGACACTCACTCTGCACACTGTGGGAATGGGGATATTGGGACAGGGACACTCACTCTGGACACTGTGGGAATGGGGATATAGGGACAGGGACACTCACTCTGGACCCTGTGGGAATGGGGATATTGGGACAGGGACACTCACTCTGCACACTGTGGGAATTGGGCTATTGGGACAGGACACGCACTCTGGACACTGTGGGATTGGGGATATTGGGACAGGGACACTCACTCTGCACACTGTGGGAATGGGATATTGGGACAGGGACACTCATTCTGGACACTGTGGTAATGGGGATATTGGGACAGGGACACTCACTCTGCACACTGTGGGAATGGGATATTGGGACAGGGGCACTCACTCTGGACACTGTGGGAATGGGGATAGAGGGACAGGGACACTCACTCTGCACACTGTGGGATTGGGATATTGGGACAGGGACACTCACTCTGCACACTGTGGGAATGGGATATTGGGACAGGGACACTCACTCTCCACACTGTGGGAATGGGGATATTGGGACAGGGACACTCACTCTGCACACTGTGGGATTGGGATGTTGGGACAGGGACACTCACTCTGCACACTGTGGGATTGGGATATTGGGACAGGGACACTCACTCTGCACACTGTGGGAATGGGGATATTGGGACAGGGACACTCACTCTGCACACTGTGGGAATGGGGATATTGGGACAGGGACACTCACTCTGCACACTGTGGGATTGGGATATTGGGACAGGGACACTCACTCTGCACACTGTGGGAATGGGGATATTGGGACAGGGACACTCACTCTGCACACTGTGGGAATGGGGATATTGGGACAGGGACACTCACTCTGCACACTGTGTGAATGGGATATTGGGACAGGGACACTCACTCTGCACACTATGGGATTGGGATATTGGGACAGGGACACCCACTCTGGACTCTGTGGGAATGGGGATATTGGGACAGGGACACTCACTCTGGACACTGTGGGAATGGGGATATTGGGACAGGGACACTCACTCTGCACACTGTGGGATTGGGATATTGGGACAGGGACACTCACTCTGGACACTGTGGGAATGGGGATATTGGGACAGGGACACTCACTCTGCACACTGTGGGATTGGGATATTGGGACAGGGACACTCACTGTGCACACTGTGGGAATGCGGATATTGGGACAGGGACACTCACTCAGCACACTGTGGGAATGGGATATTGGGACAGGGACACTCACTCTGCACACTGTGGGAATGGGATATTGGGACAGGGACACTCACTCTGCACACTGTGGGAATGGGATATTGGGACAGGGACACTCACACTGGACACTGTGGGATTGGGGATATTGGGACAGGGACACTCACTCTGCACACTGTGGGAATGGGATATTGGGACAGGGGCACTCACTCTGGACACTTTGGGAATGGGGATATTGGGACAGGGACACTCACTCTGCACACTGTGGGAATGGGGATATTGGGACAGGGATACTCACTCTGGACACTGTGGGAATGGGGATATAGGGACAGGGACACTCACTCTGGACCCTGTGGGAATGGGGATATTGGGACAGGGACACTCACTCTGCACACTGTGGGAATTGGGCTATTGGGACAGGACACTCACTCTGGACACTGTGGGATTGGGGATATTGGGACAGGGACACTCACTCTGCACACTGTGGGAATGGGATATTGGGACAGGGACACTCACTCTGGACACTGTGGGAATGGGGATATTGGGACAGGGACACTCACTCTGCACACTGTGGGAATGGGATATTGGGACAGGGGCACTCACTCTGGACACTGTGGGAATGGGGATATTGGGACAGGGACACTCACTCTGCACACTGTGGGATTGGGATATTGGGACAGGGACACTCACTCTGCACACTGTGGGAATGGGATATTGGGACAGGGACACTCACTCTCCACACTGTGGGAATGGGGTTATTGGGACAGGGACACTCACTCTGGACACTGTGGGAAAAGGGATATTGGGACAGGGACACTCTCTCTGCACACTGTGGGATTGGGATATTGGGACAGGGCACTCACTCTGGACACTGTGGGAATGGGGATATTGGGACAGGGACACTCACTCTGCACACTATGGGATTGGGATATTGGGACAGGGCACTCACTCTGGACACTGTGGGAATGGGGATATTGGGACAGGGACACTCACTCTGCAGACTGTGGGAATGGGATATTGGGACAGGGACACTCACACTGGACACTGTGGGATTGGGGATATAGGGACAGGGACACTCACTCTGGATCCTGTGGGAATGGGGATATTGGGACAGGGACACTCACTCTGGACACTGTGGGAATGGGGATATAGGGACAGGGACACTCACTCTGGACCCTGTGGGAATGGGGATATTGGGACAAGGACACTCACTCTGCACACTGTGGGAATTGGGCTATTGGGACAGGACACTCACTCTGGACACTGTGGGATTGGGGATATTGGGACAGGGACACTCACTCTGCACACTGTGGGAATGGGGATATTGGGACAGGGACACTCACTCTGCACACTGTGGGAATGGGGATAGAGGGACAGGGACACTCACTCTGGACACTGTGGGAATGGGGATGTTGGGACAGGGACACTCACTCTGCACACTGTGGGAATGGGGATATTGGGACAGGACACTCACTCTGGACACTGTGGGAATGTGGATATTGGGACAGGGACACTCACTCTGCACACTGTGGGAATGGGGATATTGGGACAGGACACTCACTCTGGACACTGTGGGAATGGGGATATATGGGACAGGGACACTCACTCTGCACACTGTGGGAATGGGGATATTGGGACAGGGACACTCACTCTGCACAGTGTGGGAATGGGGATATTGGGACAGGGACACTCACTCTGCACTCTGTGGGAATGGGATATTGGGACAGGGACACTCACACTGGACACTGTGGGATTGGGGATATTGGGACAGGGACACTCACTCTGCACACTGTGGGAATGGGATATTGGGACAGGGGCACTCACTCTGGACACTTTGGGAATGGGGATATTGGGACAGGGACACTCACTCTGCACACTGTCGGAATGGGGATATTGGGACAGGGACACTCACTCTGGACACTGTGGGAATGGGGATATAGGGACAGGGACACTCACTCTGGACACTGTGGGAATGGGGATATTGGGACAGGGACACTCACTCTGCACACTGTGGGAATTGGGCTATTGGGACAGGACACTCACTCTGGACACTGTGGGATTGGGGATATTGGGACAGGGACACTCACTCTGCACACTGTGGGAATGGGATATTGGGACAGGGACACTCACTCTGGACACTGTGGGAATGGGGATATTGGGACAGGGACACTCACTCTGGACACTGTGGGAATGGGGATATTGGGACAGGGACACTCACTCTGCACACTGTGGGATTGGGATATTGGGACAGGGACACTCACTCTGCACACTGTGGGAATGGGATATTGGGACAGGGACACTCACTCTCCACACTGTGGGAATGGGGATATTGGGACAGGGACACTCACTCTGCACACTGTGGGATTGGGATGTTGGGACAGGGACACTCACTCTGCACACTGTGGGATTGGGATATTGGGACAGGGACACTCACTCTGCACACTGTGGGAATGGGGATATTGGGACAGGGACACTCACTCTGCACACTGTGGGAATGGGGATATTGGGACAGGGACACTCACTCTGCACACTGTGGGATTGGGATATTGGGACAGGGACACTCACTCTGCACACTGTGGGAATGGGGATATTGGGACAGGGACACTCACTCTGCACACTGTGGGAATGGGGATATTGGGACAGGGACACTCACTCTGCACACTGTGGGAATGGGATATTGGGACAGGGACACTCACTCTGCACACTATGGGATTGGGATATTGGGACAGGGACACCCACTCTGGACTCTGTGGGAATGGGGATATTGGGACAGGGACACTCACTCTGGACACTGTGGGAATGGGGATATTGGGACAGGGACACTCACTCTGCACACTGTGGGATTGGGATATTGGGACAGGGACACTCACTCTGGACACTGTGGGAATGGGGATATTGGGACAGGGACACTCACTCTGCACACTGTGGGATTGGGATATTGGGACAGGGACACTCACTATGCACACTGTGGGAATGCGGATATTGGGACAGGGACACTCACTCAGCACACTGTGGGAATGGGATATTGGGACAGGGACACTCACTCTGCACACTGTGGGAATGGGATATTGGGACAGGGACACTCACTCTGCACACTGTGGGATTGGGGATATTGGGACAGGGACACTCACTCTGCACACTGTGGGATTGGGATATTGGGACAGGGACACTCACTCTGCACACTGTGGGAATGGGGATATTGGGACAGGGACACTCACTCTGCACACTGTGGGAATGGGGATATTGGGACAGGGACACTCACTCTGCACACTGTGGGAATGGGGATATTGGGACAGGGACACTCACTCTGCACACTATGGGATTGGGATATTGGGACAGGGACACCCACTCTGGACTCTGTGGGAATGGGGATATTGGGACAGGGACACTCACTCTGGACACTGTGGGAATGGGGATATTGGGACAGGGACACTCACTCTGCACACTGTGGGATTGGGATATTGGGACAGGGACACTCACTCTGCACACTGTGGGAATGGGGATATTGGGACAGGGACACTCACTCAGCACACTGTGGGAATGGGATATTGGGACAGGGACACTCACTCTGCACACTGTGGGAATGGGATATTGGGACAGGGACACTCACTCTGCACACTGTGGGATTGGGGATATTGGGACAGGGACACTCACTCTGGACACTGTGGGAATGGGGTTATTGGGACAGGGACACTCACTCTGGACACTGTGGGAAAAGGGATATTGGGACAGGGACACTCTCTCTGCACACTGTGGGATTGGGATATTGGGACAGGGCACTCACTCTGGACACTGTGGGAATGGGGATATTGGGACAGGGACACTCACTCTGCACACTGTGGGAATGGGGATATTGGGACAGGGACACTCACTCTGCACACTGTGGGAATGGGGATAATGGAACAGGGACACTCACTCTGCACACTGTGGGAATGGGGATATTGGGACAGGGACACTCACGCTGCACACTGTGGGAATGGGGATATTGGAACCGGGACACTCACTCTGCACACTGTGGGAATGGGGATATTGGGACAGGGACACTCACTCTGGACCCTTTGGGAATGGGATATTGGAACAGGGACACTCACTCTGCACACTGTGGGAATGGGGATATTGGGACAGGGACACTCACTCTGCACACTATGGGAATGGGGATATTGGGACAGGGACACTCACTCTGGACACTGTGGGAATGTGGATATTGGGACAGGGACACTCACTCTGCAGACTGTGGGAATGGGATATTGGGACAGGGACACTCACACTGGACACTGTGGGATTGGGGATATTGGGACAGGGACACTCTGCACACTGTGGGAATGGGGATATTGGGACAGGGACACTCACTCTGCACACTGTGGGAATGGGCATAGAGGGACAGGGGCACTCACTCTGGACACTGTGGGAATGGGGATATTGGAACAGGACACTCACTCTGGACACTGTGGGAATGGGGATATTGGGACTGGGACACTCACTCTGCACACTGTGGGAATGGGGATATTGGGACAGGACACTCACTCTGGACACTGTGGGAATGGGGATATTGGGACAGGGACACTCACTCTGCACACTGTGGGAATGGGGATATTGGGACAGGGACACTCACTCTGCAGACTGTGGGAATGGGATATTGGGACAGGGACACTCACACTGGACACTGTGGGATTGGGGATATAGGGACAGGGACACTCACTCTGGATCCTGTGGGAATGGGGATATTGGGACAGGGACACTCACTCTGGACACTGTGGGAATGGGAATGTAGGGACAGGGACACTCACTCTGGACCCTGTGGGAATGGGGATATTGGGACAGGGACACTCACTCTGCACACTGTGGGAATTGGGCTATTGGGACAGGACACTCACTCTGGACACTGTGGGATTGGGGATATTGGGACAGGGACACTCACTCTGCACACTGTGGGAATGGGGATATTGGGACAGGGACACTCACTCTGCACACTGTGGGAATGGGGATAGAGGGACAGGGACACTCACTCTGGACACTGTGGGAATGGGGATGTTGGGACAGGGACACTTACTCTGCACACTGTGGGAATGGGGATATTGTGACAGGACACTCACTCTGCACACTGTGGGAATGGGGATATTGGGACAGGGACACTCACTCTGCACACTGTGGGATTGGGATATTGGGACAGGGACACTCACTCTGGACACTGTGGGAATGGGGATATTGGGACAGGGACACTCACTCTGCACACTGTGGGATTGGGATATTGGGACAGGGACACTCACTATGCACACTGTGGGAATGCGGATATTGGGACAGGGACACTCACTCAGCACACTGTGGGAATGGGATATTGGGACAGGGACACTCACTCTGCACACTGTGGGAATGGGATATTGGGACAGGGACACTCACTCTGCACACTGTGGGATTGGGGATATTGGGACAGGGACACTCACTCTGCACACTGTGGGATTGGGATATTGGGACAGGGACACTCACTCTGCACACTGTGGGAATGGGGATATTGGGACAGGGACACTCACTCTGCACACTGTGGGAATGGGGATATTGGGACAGGGACACTCACTCTGCACACTGTGGGAATGGGGATATTGGGACAGGGACACTCACTCTGCACACTATGGGATTGGGGATATTGGGACAGGGACACTCACTCTGCACACTATGGGAATGGGGATATTGGAACAGGGACACTCACTCTGCACACTGTGGGAATGTGGATATTGGGACAGGGACACTCACTCTGCAGACTGTGGGAATGGGATATTGGGACAGGGACACTCACACTGGACACTGTGGGATTGGGGATATTGGGACAGGGACACTCACTCTGCACACTGTGGGAATGGGATATTGGGACAGGGACACTCACTCTGCACACTGTGGGATTGGGGATATTGGGACAGGGACACTCACTCTGGACACTGTGGGAATGGGGTTATTGGGACAGGGACACTCACTCTGGACACTGTGGGAAAAGGGATATTGGGACAGGGCACTCACTCTGGACACTGTGGGAATGGGGATATTGGGACAGGGACACTCACTCTGCACACTGTGGGAATGGGGATATTGGGACAGGGACACTCACTCTGCACACTGTGGGAATGGGGATAATGGAACAGGGACACTCACTCTGCACACTGTGGGAATGGGGATATTGGGACAGGGACACTCACGCTGCACACTGTGGGAATGGGGATATTGGAACCGGGACACTCACTCTGCACACTGTGGGAATGGGGATATTGGGACAGGGACACTCACTCTGGACCCTTTGGGAATGGGATATTGGAACAGGGACACTCACTCTGCACACTGTGGGAATGGGGATATTGGGACAGGGACACTCACTCTGCACAATATGGGAATGGGGATATTGGGACAGGGACACTCACTCTGGACCCTTTGGGAATGGGATATTGGAACAGGGACACTCACTCTGCACACTGTGGGAATGGGGATATTGGGACAGGGACACTCACTCTGCACACTATGGGAATGGGGATATTGGAACAGGGACACTCACTCTGCACACTGTGGGAATGTGGATATTGGGACAGGGACACTCACTCTGCAGACTGTGGGAATGGGATATTGGGACAGGGACACTCACACTGGACACTGTGGGATTGGGGATATTGGGACAGGGACACTCACTCTGCACACTGTGGGAATGGGGATATTGGGACAGGGACACTCACTCTGCACACTGTGGGAATGGGCATAGAGGGACAGGGGCACTCACTCTGGACACTGTGGGAATGGGGATATTGGAACAGGACACTCACTCTGGACACTGTGGGAATGGGGATATTGGGACTGGGACACTCACTCTGCACACTGTGGGAATGGGGATATTGGGACAGGACACTCACTCTGGACACTGTGGGAATGGGGATATTGGGACAGGGACACTCACTCTGCACACTGTGGGAATGGGGATATTGGGACAGAGACACTCACTCTGCAGACTGTGGGAATGGGATATTGGGACAGGGACACTCACACTGGACACTGTGGGATTGGGGATATAGGGACAGGGACACTCACTCTGGATCCTGTGGGAATGGGGATATTGGGACAGGGACACTCACTCTGGACACTGTGGGAATGGGAATGTAGGGACAGGGACACTCACTCTGGACCCTGTGGGAATGGGGATATTGGGATAGGGACACTCACTCTGCACACTGTGGGAATTGGGCTATTGGGATAGGACACTCACTCTGGACACTGTGGGATTGGGGATATTGGGACAGGGACACTCACTCTGCACACTGTGGGAATGGGGATATTGGGACTGGGACACTCACTCTGCACACTGTGGGAATGGGGATATTGGGACAGGGACACTCACTCTGCACACTATGGGATTGGGGATATTGGGACAGGGACACTCACTCTGCACACTATGGGAATGGGGATATTGGAACAGGGACACTCACTCTGCACACTGTGGGAATGTGGATATTGGGACAGGGACACTCACTCTGCACACTGTGGGATTGGGGATATTGGGACAGGGACACTCACTCTGCACACTGTGGGAATGGGATATTGGGACAGGGACACTCACTCTGCACACTGTGGGATTGGGGATATTGGGACAGGGACACTCACTCTGGACACTGTGGGAATGGGGTTATTGGGACAGGGACACTCACTCTGGACACTGTGGGAAAAGGGATATTGGGACAGGGACACTCTCTCTGCACACTGTGGGATTGGGATATTGGGACAGGGCACTCACTCTGGACACTGTGGGAATGGGGATATTGGGACAGGGACACTCACTCTGCACACTGTGGGAATGGGGATATTGGGACAGGGACACTCACTCTGCACACTGTGGGAATGGGGATAATGGAACAGGGACACTCACTCTGCACACTGTGGGAATGGGGATATTGGGACAGGGACACTCACGCTGCACACTGTGGGAATGGGGATATTGGAACCGGGACACTCACTCTGCACACTGTGGGAATGGGGATATTGGGACAGGGACACTCACTCTGGACCCTTTGGGAATGGGATATTGGAACAGGGACACTCACTCTGCACACTGTGGGAATGGGGATATTGGGACAGGGACACTCACTCTGCACACTATGGGAATGGGGATATTGGGACAGGGACACTCACTCTGGACACTGTGGGAATGTGGATATTGGGACAGGGACACTCACTCTGCAGACTGTGGGAATGGGATATTGGGACAGGGACACTCACACTGGACACTGTGGGATTGGGGATATTGGGACAGGGACACTCACTCTGCACACTGTGGGAATGGGGATATTGGGACAGGGACACTCACTCTGCACACTGTGGGAATGGGCATAGAGGGACAGGGGCACTCACTCTGGACACTGTGGGAATGGGGATATTGGAACAGGACACTCACTCTGGACACTGTGGGAATGGGGATATTGGGACTGGGACACTCACTCTGCACACTGTGGGAATGGGGATATTGGGACAGGACACTCACTCTGGACACTGTGGGAATGGGGATATTGGGACAGGGACACTCACTCTGCACACTGTGGGAATGGGGATATTGGGACAGGGACACTCACTCTGCAGACTGTGGGAATGGGATATTGGGACAGGGACACTCACACTGGACACTGTGGGATTGGGGATATAGGGACAGGGACACTCACTCTGGATCCTGTGGGAATGGGGATATTGGGACAGGGACACTCACTCTGGACACTGTGGGAATGGGAATGTAGGGACAGGGACACTCACTCTGGACCCTGTGGGAATGGGGATATTGGGACAGGGACACTCACTCTGCACACTGTGGGAATTGGGCTATTGGGACAGGACACTCACTCTGGACACTGTGGGATTGGGGATATTGGGACAGGGACACTCACTCTGCACACTGTGGGAATGGGGATATTGGGACAGGGACACTCACTCTGCACACTGTGGGAATGGGGATAGAGGGACAGGGACACTCACTCTGGACACTGTGGGAATGGGGATGTTGGGACAGGGACACTTACTCTGCACACTGTGGGAATGGGGATATTGTGACAGGACACTCACTCTGCACACTGTGGGAATGGGGATATTGGGACAGGGACACTCACTCTGCACACTGTGGGATTGGGATATTGGGACAGGGACACTCACTCTGGACACTGTGGGAATGGGGATATTGGGACAGGGACACTCACTCTGCACACTGTGGGATTGGGATATTGGGACAGGGACACTCACTATGCACACTGTGGGAATGCGGATATTGGGACAGGGACACTCACTCAGCACACTGTGGGAATGGGATATTGGGACAGGGACACTCACTCTGCACACTGTGGGAATGGGATATTGGGACAGGGACACTCACTCTGCACACTGTGGGATTGGGGATATTGGGACAGGGACACTCACTCTGCACACTGTGGGATTGGGATATTGGGACAGGGACACTCACTCTGCACACTGTGGGAATGGGGATATTGGGACAGGGACACTCACTCTGCACACTGTGGGAATGGGGATATTGGGACAGGGACACTCACTCTGCACACTGTGGGAATGGGGATATTGGGACAGGGACACTCACTCTGCACACTATGGGATTGGGGATATTGGGACAGGGACACTCACTCTGCACACTATGGGAATGGGGATATTGGAACAGGGACACTCACTCTGCACACTGTGGGAATGTGGATATTGGGTCAGGGACACTCACTCTGCAGACTGTGGGAATGGGATATTGGGACAGGGACACTCACACTGGACACTGTGGGATTGGGGATATTGGGACAGGGACACTCACTCTGCACACTGTGGGAATGGGATATTGGGACAGGGACACTCACTCTGCACACTGTGGGATTGGGGATATTGGGACAGGGACACTCACTCTGGACACTGTGGGAATGGGGTTATTGGGACAGGGACACTCACTCTGGACACTGTGGGAAAAGGGATATTGGGACAGGGACACTCTCTCTGCACACTGTGGGATTGGGATATTGGGACAGGGCACTCACTCTGGACACTGTGGGAATGGGGATATTGGGACAGGGACACTCACTCTGCACACTGTGGGAATGGGGATATTGGGACAGGGACACTCACTCTGCACACTGTGGGAATGGGGATAATGGAACAGGGACACTCACTCTGCACACTGTGGGAATGGGGATATTGGGACAGGGACACTCACGCTGCACACTGTGGGAATGGGGATATTGGAACCGGGACACTCACTCTGCACACTGTGGGAATGGGGATATTGGGACAGGGACACTCACTCTGGACCCTTTGGGAATGGGATATTGGAACAGGGACACTCACTCTGCACACTGTGGGAATGGGGATATTGGGACAGGGACACTCACTCTGCACACTATGGGAATGGGGATATTGGGACAGGGACACTCACTCTGGACCCTTTGGGAATGGGATATTGGAACAGGGACACTCACTCTGCACACTGTGGGAATGGGGATATTGGGACAGGGACACTCACTCTGCACACTATGGGAATGGGGATATTGGAACAGGGACACTCACTCTGCACACTGTGGGAATGTGGATATTGGGACAGGGACACTCACTCTGCAGACTGTGGGAATGGGATATTGGGACAGGGACACTCACACTGGACACTGTGGGATTGGGGATATTGGGACAGGGACACTCACTCTGCACACTGTGGGAATGGGGATATTGGGACAGGGACACTCACTCTGCACACTGTGGGAATGGGCATAGAGGGACAGGGGCACTCACTCTGGACACTGTGGGAATGGGGATATTGGAACAGGACACTCACTCTGGACACTGTGGGAATGGGGATATTGGGACTGGGACACTCACTCTGCACACTGTGGGAATGGGGATATTGGGACAGGACACTCACTCTGGACACTGTGGGAATGGGGATATTGGGACAGGGACACTCACTCTGCACACTGTGGGAATGGGGATATTGGGACAGAGACACTCACTCTGCAGACTGTGGGAATGGGATATTGGGACAGGGACACTCACACTGGACACTGTGGGATTGGGGATATAGGGACAGGGACACTCACTCTGGATCCTGTGGGAATGGGGATATTGGGACAGGGACACTCACTCTGGACACTGTGGGAATGGGAATGTAGGGACAGGGACACTCACTCTGGACCCTGTGGGAATGGGGATATTGGGATAGGGACACTCACTCTGCACACTGTGGGAATTGGGCTATTGGGACAGGACACTCACTCTGGACACTGTGGGATTGGGGATATTGGGACAGGGACACTCACTCTGCACACTGTGGGAATGGGGATATTGGGACAGGGACACTCACTCTGCACACTGTGGGAATGGGGATAGAGGGACAGGGACACTCACTCTGGACACTGTGGGAATGGGGATGTTGGGACAGGGACACTTACTCTGCACACTGTGGGAATGGGGATATTGTGACAGGACACTCACTCTGCACACTGTGGGAATGGGGATATTGGGACATGGACACTCACTCTGCACACTGTGGGAATGGGGATATTGGGACAGGGACACTCACTCTGCACACTGTGGTAATGGGGATATTGGGACAGGGACACTCACTCTGCACACTGTGGGAATGGGGATATTGGGACAGGGACACTCACTCTGGACACTGTGGGAATGGGGATATTGGGACAGGGACACTCATTCTGGACACTGTGGGAATGGGGATATTGGGACAGGGACACTCACTCTGCACATGTGGGAATGGGGATATTGGGTCAGGGACACTCACTCTGCACACTGTGGGAATTGGGATTTTGGGACAGGGACACTCACTCTGGACACTGTGGGAATGAGGAATGTTCGGACAGGGACCCTGATGTCAGGCACTCGGTATGAAGGATGTTTGGATACGGACAGTCACTCCTGACTCTGTGGGAGTGAGGTATGCGTGGTGAAAGTCACAAATGTCAGGCTCTTGGAATGAGAAATGTTGGACCGGCTGTCTGTGAGAATGAGGAATGGTCAAGCATGTTCTCTCGCTGCCTGGATAATGATTGCAGATAACGCTGGGAGTTTCAGGCTCTGGATGCTGGGCCGGTTGATGGATGTGGCATTGGATGGGAGGGAAATGGCCGCTCCTTCACATTGCCTCACACTTGACGCCTACCACACCGCAATTCCGGGCGAGAAGCCCTGTCGGATTGTTTCTGTACTCGGAGCTGGCCCAGTACACACATCCCCCCATCACACGTGGGGTTGTACTGACCTCCAGGTCACCACACAGTGCTGCAACGTAGACTGGATGGTGGAAGGAGACTTGTTCAACTCTCTCCCACCCCCACACCCCTTCAAAATCAGACAACACACTCTCCTATGCCTTCAGATCAATCTTGTTGCAATAATAAACTCACTGCAAGAAAAAAAACCAGCTGCACAGGCTTTGAGGTCAAGATCACAAGATTGTTTGGCTTGGAAACAGTTCAATGGAATTTCACTTGGAAAAGCACATGTGATCATGCAGCCAATAATAGAATGAGTGATGGCTCATGTCCCGGCCTGTTCTCCCAGAGGTCATCTGACTGAAAGAAACCATCCGACCTCCCCCATTCCGAACCTCACCAGTCAATCAGGCACAGTCTGATCCAAGAGCTAAACTGCCTTAAGGCATGGGATACAGTCCCCTGGCGTGTGCGGATGGGAACACTCCAGGTTTGGCCAGGACTGACTGCAGGATTTGTAACCACTGAGGAGGTGAGGGCTGGTGCTGCCTCACCGCCTCCCCCTTTCGCCAGGGCAGCCCCTCACATCACCCCCCCCCCCCCCCGAGCATCGAACACAAACCAGTGCAGCACAGACGGAGACGCCCAGCCTCTCAGTCTGACCTTGTGGCCCTCTGTGGTGAATTGGATCCTGGGTGACACAGTGGCTCAGTCATTCACGCTCCTACCTCACAGCGCTGGCCTCCTCCCACAGTCCAAAGATGGAAAATACAGGGTCACGGGGATGAGGCAGGACGCTCTTTGGAGGGTCGGTGTGGACTCGAGGGGCCGAATGGCCTGCTTCCACACTGCAGGGGTCTGCGATTCTGTCAACCTGAAACAGATTACCTGGCTGCCTCCCCGCTCCTGTCGGTGGGATCTTGCTGTGCCAAGCTGACCTTCGACATCGAAACAGCAACCACCCTTCCAGCGTACTTTACAAGGGACAACAAATCTGATAGATGTCGGGAATCGGACATATGGGAACTGAAAATCGCTGGAAATACACAAGGGGACCCTCAGTTGGCCGATGTCTGGTACCAAGAGAGTGGCCATTCTGGAGAAAGTGAGGTCTGCAGATGCTGGAGATCAGAGCTGGACATGTGTTGCTGGAAAAGCGCAGCAGGTCAGGCAGCATCCAGGGAACAGGAGAATCGACGTTTCGGGCATAAGCCCTTCTTCAGGAATGGGGAAAGTTTGTCCAGCAGGCTAAGATAAAAGGTAGGGAGGAGGGACTTGGGAGAGGGGCGTCGGAAATGTGATAGGTGGAAAGAGGTCAAGGTGAGGGTGATAGGTCAGACTGGGGTGGGGGCGGAGAGGTCGGGAAGAAGATCTCAGGTTAGGAAGGCGGTGCTGAATTTGATGGATTTGACTGAGACAGGGTGGGGGGAGGGGAAATGAGGAAACTGGTTTCCTCATTTCCCCTCCCCCCACCCTGTCTCAGTCAAATCCATCAAATTCAGCACCGCCTTTCTAACCTGAGATCTTCTTCCCGACCTCTCCGCCCCCACCCCAGTCTGACCTATCACCCTCACCTTGACCTCTTTCCACCTATCACATTTCCGACGCCCCTCTCCCAAGTCCCTCCTCCCTACCTTTTATCTTAGCCTGCTGGACAAACTTTCCCCATTCCTGAAGAAGGGCTTATGCCCGAAACGTCGATTCTCCTGTTCCCTGGATGCTGCCTGACCTGCTGCGCTTTTCCAGCAACACATTTCCAGCAGTGGCCATTCTGGGACTGGACTGGGGAGACAAACCCTCACCCTGGCTCTCACAGGGCCTGCCATATAAAGTAGCACTGGTAATCAGAACACCCCCCCACCCCACTCAGGAGGGCACTCACATTCTCTTTAGTTCCCTGCCCAGTGGGTGCTCCAGCTCAGGATGACACCACAGGTGAGCAGATGGCTCCCAGAAGCACATCAGTGGGAACAGGGGACTGAACTCTGCATTCTCAACATCCACTGAAATGGATCACAGAACCCCTACACGGCTATTTGACCCATCAAGTCCACACTGACCCTTCTGAAGAGCATCACACCCAGACCCAGCGCCGCCCCCCCAACGCTATCACCCTGCATCTCCCACAGCCAATCCACCTGACCTGCACATCCTTGAACTGTGGGAGGAAACCGGAGCACCCGGAGCAAATCCACACAGACACGGGGAGAATGTGCAAACTCCATACAGACAGTGGAGTTTGCAAACGCTGTCTCTCTGTCTCCCTCTCTCTATCTCTCTCTCTCTGTCTCTCTCTCTGTCTCTCTATCTCTCTCTCTCTATCACTCTCTCTCTATCACTCTCTCTCTGACTCTGTTTCTGTCTCTCTGTCTCTCTCTCCTCTCTCTCTCTCTCTATATATATATATCTCTGTCTCTATCTCTGTCTCCCTCTCTCTATCTCTCTCTCTCTCCCTCTCTCTCCGTCTTCGTCTCTCTGTCTCTGTCTCCCTATCTCTCTCTCTATCTCACTCTCTCTCTCTGTCTCTACCTCTCTCTCTATCACTCTCTCTCTCTGACTCTGTTTCTGTCTCTCTGTCTCTCTCTCCTCTCTATATATATATCTCTCTATCTCTCTATCTCTCTCTCCCTCTCTCCGTCTCCGTCTCTCTGTCTCTGTTTCTCTATCTCTCTCTCTCTCTATCACTCTCTCTCTGACTTTGTTTCTGTCTCTCTGTCTCTCTCTCCTCTCTCTCTCTCTATATATATATATATCTCTGTCTCTATCTCTCTCTGTCTCCCTCTCTCTATCTCTCTCTCTCTCCCTCTCTCCATCTTCGTCTCTCTGTCTCTGTCTCTCTGTCTCCCTATCTCTCTCTCTCTCACTCTCTCTATCTCTCTGTCTCTCTATCTCTCTCTCTCTATCACTCTCTCTCTATCACTCTCTCTCTGACTCTGTTTCTGTCTCTCTGTCTCTCTCTCCTCTCTCTCTCTCTCTATATATATCTCTGTCTCTATCTCTGTCTCCCTCTCTCTATCTCTCTCTCTCTCCCTCTCTCTCCGTCTTCGTCTCTCTGTCTCTGTCTCCCTATCTCTCTCTCTATCTCACTCTCTCTCTCTGTCTCTACCTCTCTCTCTATCACTCTCTCTCTCTGACTCTGTTTCTGTCTCTCTGTCTCTCTCTCCTCTCTATATATATATATCTCTCTATCTCTCTCTCCCTCTCTCCGTCTCCGTCTCTCTGTCTCTGTTTCTCTATCTCTCTCTCTCTCTATCACTCTCTCTCTGACTTTGTTTCTGTCTCTCTGTCTCTCTCTCCTCTCTCTCTCTCTATATATATATATATCTCTGTCTCTATCTCTCTCTGTCTCCCTCTCTCTATCTCTCTCTCTCTCCCTCTCTCCATCTTCGTCTCTCTGTCTCTGTCTCTCTGTCTCCCTATCTCTCTCTCTCTCTCACTCTCTCTATCTCTCTGTCTCTCTATCTCTCTCTACCTCTCTCTCTCTCCCACTTCAAACCTTTATCTGCCCATTTTAGATCCTTTCCCTCTCATTCAGGCCTCTTCCAGCCCCCAGATCTACGCTTTCCCTTTCACAGAATCAAACAACAGCGAAGGTAAGCAGTTCTGCCCACCCTGCCGAGACTAGCTCTCAGTCAGAGCTCCGCCATTAACCCCAGTCTCCTGCTCCAACCTCACGCCACTACGTTTAATAAAAAATTTTAATTACTTTCTCGAGTTTCTTTTTCTGTAATGAAATTCTGCACACTTCCTTCTCCAGTTTCGTTGACCAATTATTTTCGTTCGTGGCACTGTCACTAGAATTAATATCTCCTCATTTGCTCTAACAGCCCACCCTGGGAAAATAATATAGCACACTCCAAGCAAACGCAATCCTTCCAAAGATTCACATCACCATATATCAGTCCCTCAGAAGACACACCAAGTCTGAAAAACAACTCTCACCAATTGTCCTCATCATCCCCACCAACATTTGGCTGGTTCACAGAATCTAACCACAGCCCCTTGACATTCAGTGGGGTTCCCATCACTGAATTCCCCCACTAGCAACATTCGGCCTTACTTGGCATCTCATCCACAAACATTCACTCCCTCCACCACCAACACTGAGTAGCAGCAGCGTGTACTATCTACAAGATGCACTGCAGAAATTCACCAAAGATCACATGGTGGCTCAGTGGTTAGCACTGCTGCCTCACAGCACCAGGGTCCCAGGTTCGATTCCAGCCTCAGGTGACTGTCTGTGTGGAGTTTGCACATTCTCCCCGTGTCTGCGTGGGTTTCCTCCCACAGTTCAAAGATGTGCAGGTCAAGTGAATTGGCCGGCTAAATTGCCTATAGTGCTAGGTGCATTAGTCAAAGGGAAATGAGTCTGGGTGGGCTACTCTTCGGAGGGGCGGTGTGGACTTGTTGGGCTGAAGGGCCTGTTTCCATGCTGTAGGAGAATCCTCAGACAACACCTTTCAAACCCACAATCACTTCCATCTAGAAAGACAAGGGCAGCAGACACAGAGACACCCCCACCTTCGGGTTCCCCTCCAAGTCATTGGGAAATACATCGCCATTCCTTCACTGTCGCTGGGTCAAAATCCTGGAATTCCCTCCTGGATGGCATTGTGGGTCAACCCACAGCACATGGACTGCAGCGGTTCAGGAAGGCAGCTCACCCCCACCTTCTCAAGGGGCAACTAGGGAGGGGCCATAAATGCTGGGCCCAGCCAGTGACACACACGTCCCATGAATTAATTTTTTAAAAAATTACTGTCCTCTCAGGTGAGTGGAATAGTCCCCATGGCAGGATTGTGAAAAGGAGGTGGATGTATTTCTCAGCTCTCAGAATAAACCGATTACCTGCTTATGGATTTTGCCATGCTCTCCTCCTTCACAACAGTAACTGCTTGTCAGATAAAGGACTGCCATTAGCTGTGAGATGCCTGGGGACACAAGAGGCATGATATGGATAGACCCCTGTGCTGACATCTCACCCATAACTTGGTGTCAAATATCGTCCGGTTCTGCTCTGGTAGAGCTGCTGAAGGACATCTCTCTGAGTTAAGGGTTGTCTAAGGAGCAGAGGGTTATTGTCGGATGGACTCAAGGGTATTGCTTTCTGCCCAATTCTCCTATAGAGCTGTGGGATTGCAATGTTTGTTTACTGAACTCGACAATACACACCAGTCTGCGAGGTTCTCTTACACTGAATGTCTATTTATCCTTTATTCTCCCAAGGGATGTTTGGGGGCAGGGGGAGAGGGTGAGTGGGGGTGGGGTGATGTGAGGGTTTACTGGCCATGCTGGCAATTGTTACCCATTCCTGATTGCCCTTGAAATGAGTGGCATGCTGAGCTCTCTGTCCACTGATCACCTCTGGCTTGGTCATAGATGACAGAGGGTAGTGGTGGAAAGATGTTTTTCAGAGTGGAGACCTGGAACTAGTGGTGTCCCACAGGGATCAGTCTTAGGTCCTCTGCTGTTTGCAGTATATATAAATGATCTGGAGGAAAATGTGGGGTGGACTGATTTGTAAGTTTGCAGATGACACGAAGATTGGTGGAGTTGCTGATAATGCCGACAATTGTAAAAGGATACAACAGGATATCAATGGATTGGTGACTTGGCACAGAAATGGAGGATGGAGTTTAATCCAGACAAGTACGACATTATCCATTTTGGAGGATCACATTTAGGTGTGAATTATACTGTAAATGGCAGAACCCTTAGGAAGATTAACAGACAGATGGATCTGGGCATTCAGATCCCCAGTTCCCTAAAGGTGGCATCTCAGGAGCCAAGGTGATTAAGAAGGCAGATGGCATGCTTGCCTTCATCGGACAAGGCATGGTGTATAAGAGTTGGTAAACCATGTTGCAGAGACATAAAACCCTTGTTAGGCCACAATCGGAGTATTGTGTGCAGTTTTGGTCGTCCCACGACCAGAAGGACATGGAAGCTTTAGAGAGAGAGAGAGAGAGAGAGCAGAGAAGGTTCACCAGAGTGTTACCTGGGCTCAAGGGCATTAGCTCCGAGGAAAGGTTAAAAAGACCAGGATTGTTTTCACTAGAACGACAACAGCTGAGCAGAGACCTGATAGAAATATACAAAGTAGTGAGAGGCAGAGATAGGGGAGGATAGTCAGAGGCATTTTTCCCAGGGTTGAAGCTTCAATTACGAGGGGGCACTGGTTCAACATGAGAGGGGGAATGTTTAAGGGAGGAGTGTGAGGGGAGATTTTTCACACAGAGAGTGGTTAAGGGCCTGGACCGCACAGCCAGAACAGGTGCTCAGTACAGGCTTGGAGGGCCGAGCGGCCTGCTCCTGTGCTGTATTTCTCTTTGTTCTTCTTCCTCTGGTTCTTGTTTCAGAAAACAGTTAAGAGTCAGCAGCTTCACAGTGGGTCTGGAGTCACGTGTAGACCAGACCAGGTAAGGACAGCAAACCTCCTTCCCGAAAGGAGATTAGTGAACCAGATGGGTTTTTACAACGAAAACATACACCGTAGCTATGCTCAAGATTGTTTATGTACCCTGTGGAGACAGACGCAGATTGAGTTTTCCAATTCCAGTTTGATTCACAGAGTGCTGTAGAAGAGTTAATACTGGCCTCGAAACATTAACTCTGTTTTTCTTTCCACAGATATTGCCATGCCCGCTGGGTTTCTCCAGCACATTCTGTTTTTATTTCAGATTTCTAGCATCCACAGTATTTTGTTTTTTATTCCTCGTACTCCGGGCTGGCACGAGTACACAAACTAACAGGAACGGACAGGTCACTGCTCAGGTGTGTGCTGCCAATTGTTGCAACATTATGGATGCACATGCATCCACACACAGACACACACACTCACACACAGACACACACAGACACACACACAGACACACACACAGACACACACACTCACACACAGACACACACAGACACACACACAGACACACACACTCACACACAGACACACACAGACACACACACAGACACACACACAGACACACACACTCACACACAGACACACACACAGACACACACACAGACACACACACACAGACACACACACAGACACACACACAGACACACACACTCACACACAGACACACACAGACACACACACAGACACACACACAGACACACACACTCACACACAGACACACACAGACACACACACAGACACACACACTCACACACAGACACACACAGACACACACACAGACACACACACTCACACACAGACACACACAGACACACACACAGACACACACACTCACACACAGACACACACACAGACACACACACAGACACACACACAGACACACACACACAGACACACACACAGACACACACACACACCCACACACAGACACACACACAGACACACACCCACCCACACACACACAGACACACACACAGACACACACACACCCACACACACACAGACACACACACAGACACACACACACACAGACACACACACAGACACACACACAGACACACACACACCCACACACACACAGACACACACACAGACACACACAGACACACCCTCACACACGCACACACACACACACACTCTCTCACTCACACACACACCCACACACACGCGCGCACACACACACACTCTTACTCACACACACACTCACACACACAGACACACACACTCCCTCACACACAGACACACACACACTCACACACAGACACTGTCACTCACACACACACTCACACACAGACACACACTCTCCCAAACACACAAACACACACTCTCCCACACACACAGACACACACACACTCACACACAGACACTGTCACTCACACACACGCACTCACACACACAGACACACACACAGACAGACACACACCTCACACACACAGACACACACACACTCACTCACACACAGACTCACACACTCATACACACAGACACACACACACTCTCACTCACGCACACACACTCAGACACGAATGCATACACAGACACACACACACACACTCACTCACACACAGACACACACTCACACACACAGACACATACACAGACACACACATAGACACACACACACTCTCACTCACGCACACACACTCACACACACAGACACACACACACTCACACTCACGCACACACATTCACACACACACAGACACACATGCACACACACACCCACACACAGACACACATGCATCCACACACAGACACACACACAGACACACACACACCCCCACACACAGACACACACTCTCTCACTCACACACGCACACACCCACGCGCGCGCACACACACACAGACACACACTCACTCACACACAGACACACACACTCACACACAGATACTGTCACTCACACACAGACACACACTCTCCCACACACACAGACACACACTCACACATAGACACTGTCACTCACACACACGCACTCACACACACAGACATACACTCTCCCACACACAGACACACACTCACACACACAGACACACACACACTCACTCACACACAGACACACACACACTCTCACTCACGCACACACACTCACACACACAGAGACACACATGCATCCACACACACACCCACACACAGACACACCCACACCCACACACAGACACACATGCATCCACACACAGACACACACACAGGCACACACACACCCACACACAGGCACGCATGCATCCACACACAGACCCACACACAGACACACCCACGCCCACACACAGACATACACACAGACACACACACAGACACACACACACCCACACACACACATAGACACACGCACACAGAAACACCCACACCCACACACAGACACCCACACACCCACACACAGACATACACACAGACACACCCACCCACCCACACACAGACACACACACACACAGAAATACACACACGGACACACCCACAGACATACACACATGGACACACCCACACACAGACACACACACAGACACACCCACACCCACACCCACACACAGACACACACACAGACACACCCACACCCACACACAGACACACACACAGACACTCCCACGCCCACACACAGACATACACACAGACACACATGCATCCACACACACACCCACACACACACATAGACACACGCACACAGAAACACCCACACCCACACACAGACACCCACACACCCACACACAGACATACACACAGACACACCCAACCACCCACACACAGACACACACACACACAGAAATACACACACAGAAACACCCACACCCACACACAGACACCCACACACCCACACACAGACATACACACAGACACACCCACCCACCCACACACAGACACACACACACACAGAAATACACACACGGACACACCCACAGACATACACACATGGACACACCCACACACAGACACACACACAGACACACCCACACCCACACCCACACCCACACACAGACACACACACAGACACACCCACACCCACACACACACCCAGGCACACACACACCCACACACAGACATACACACAGACACCCACACACAGACAGACACACACACACACACATATATACACGCGCATACACACACATCCACACATAGACACACACAGACACACACACAACACACAGACACACACATATATACACACGCATACACACACAGACACACACATATATACACGCATACACCCACACAGACAAACACCCACACACACACATACTCACACACACACCCACATACACACATACACACACACCCACACACAGACACACACATACACACACACATATATACACACGTATACACACAGACACACACCCACACACACACATACTCACACACACACATACACACACACCCACACACACAGACACACGCATATATGCACGCGCATACACACACGCACAGACAGACACGCACATATATACACGCACATACATACAGACACACACCCACACACATACTCACACACACAGACAGACACACACATATATACATGCACATACACACACAGACACAGACACACCCACACACAGAGGCACACATACATACTCACACACATAGACACACACACATACAGACACAAACATATATACACGCACACACATACACACACACCCACACACAGACACACACATATATACACGCGCATACACACACAGACACACACCCACACACACGCACCCACTTACATACATACACACACACAGACACACACACACACTCACACACACAGACACACACACATGCAGACACACAGACACACATACACAGACACACACACATGCTCACACACAGACATACACACAGACACATACACACACAGACACACACATACACACCCATACAAACACATACCCACGCACGTACAGACACACAGACACACACTCCACAGACACACACATCCACACACATACAGACACACACACATACTCACACACACAGACAGACACACAGACACACACACTCACACACAGACACTGTCACTCACACACAGACACACACTCTCCCACACACACAGGCACACACTCACACATAGACACTGTCACTCACACACACGAACTCACACACACAGACACACACTCTCCCACACACAGACACACACTCACACACACAGGCACACACACACTCACTCACACACAGACACACACACTCTCAATCACGCATACACACTCACACACACAGACACACATACGCACACAGACAGACACACACACTCACTCACACACAGACACACACTCACACAGACCACATACACAGACACACACATAGACACACACACACTCTCACTCACGGACACACTCACACACACAGACACACATACACTCTCACTCACACACACACACTCACACACACAGACACACATGCATCCACACACAGACACACACACAGACACACATGGA
Source organism: Chiloscyllium plagiosum (assembly GCF_037043375.1). NCBI lineage: Eukaryota > Metazoa > Chordata > Chondrichthyes > Orectolobiformes > Hemiscylliidae > Chiloscyllium > Chiloscyllium plagiosum. The sequence goes on from NW_028270141.1 coordinate 43,180,756, forward strand.
TCCACACACAGACACACACACACACACAAACACACAGAGACACACATGCATCCACACACACACCCACACACAGACACACAGACACACCCACACCCACACACAGACACACATGCATCCACACACAGACACACACACAGGCACACACACACCCACACACAGGCACGCATGCATCCACACACAGACCCACACACAGACACACCCACACCCACACACAGACATACACACAGACACACACACAGACACACACACACCCACACACACACATAGACACACGCACACAGAAACACCCACACCCACACACAGACACCCACACACCCACACACAGACATACACACAGACACACCCACCCACCCACACACAGACACACACACACACAGAAATACACACACGGACACACCCACACACAGACATACACACACGGACACACCAACACAGACACACACACAGACACACCCACACCCACACACAGACACACACACAGACACACACACACACATGCAGACACACAGACACACAGACACAGACACACACACATGCTCACACACAGACATACACACAGACACACACACATACACACACAGACACACACATACACACCCATACACACACATACCCACGCACGTACAGACACACAGACACACACTCCACAGACACACACACCCACACACATACAGACACACTCACACATACTCACACACACAGACAGACACACAGACACACACATCCACACACACAGACACACAAACAGATACACACCCACACACACACACACCCACATACACATACTCACACACACACTCTCACTAACACACACTCACACACAGACACACCCACCCACACACACACTCACACACATACACATGCTCACACACATACTCTAACACACACAGACACACACACACATACTCACACACACATACACACAGACACACACACATACTCACACACTCTCACTGACACACACACTCTGTCACTCACACACACACCCATCCACCCACACACACGCACGCGCGCACACACACTCTTACTCACACACACCCACTCACACACAGACAAATACTCTCCCAAACACACAGACACACACTCACACACAGACACTGTCACTCTCACACACGCACTCACACACACAGACACATACACAGACACACACTCTCCCACAAATTCACTCACACACAGACACACACTGACACACACAGACACACACACTCATACACACAGACTCTCACTCACGCACATACACACAGACACACATACACAAACAGACAGACACACACTCACTCACACACAGACACACACTCACACACACAGACACACACACAGACACACACATAGACACACACACTCACACACACTCTCACTCACGCACACACACTCACACACACACTCTCACTCATGCACACACACTAACACACACACAGACACACATACACACATAGACACACACACACTCACTCACACACAGACACAGACACATACAAAGATACTCACATAGACACACACACACTCTCACTCACGCAAACACTCACACACACAGATACACACACACTCTCACTCATGCACACACTGACACACACACAGACACACATACACACAGACACACACACACTCACTCACGCTCACTCACTCACGCACACACACACACACTCTCACTCACACACACACACTCTCACTCACACACACATACACACACAGACACTCTCACTCACGCACACACACACACACTCACACACACACATACACAGACACTCTCACTCACACACAGACACACACACATACACACGCCTGCCTCATCTTGTGGTTTTCAAAAATGGAACTCCAATTCAGCCAGTGTGCTCATTCCCAACTTTTACTGATGCTTTTTGTGTGGGTTGGTGAATGACAGTCCTGCAGACAGCACCTTTCAATTCCAGAAATTCAGTACATCATCATTATGTCCATGTCTTAGTTTCTCTGCGGGCACTTCTCCTACATCTTTTGACATCTCCTGCAGCTTTTCTTTCGCTTTGCGCCTGAAAATGACAGATACAAGTCATTCTGCTATAACGCGCGTTTCGTTAACGCAAATGAGCTGTAGCACAATTGACAAACTGTTTCTAAAACACAAACTTTTAAAAGGTGTATTGGCTGTAAAGCAATTACATCGCCAACACTTGAAGCATTGTTTCTATAGGGTGATTGTTTCCTATAATGCGGGGTTGCACAAGGACACCACCATCGCATTATCGAAGACCCACCCGCAATTGGACATTTCAGTTACAGTTGATGAAGCGGCCTACAGAATATTTCACATTACCTTCAACTAATGTCTTCTGCTGTATATTATCCACCTTTAATGATGCTCTGTGGTGTGTGCTCCACATTCTCACTACAGCCTGACTGCAGAGAGAACTCCTTGATTCTTCGAGTGGGGAGGTCCGGCCTTCATCAATTCTTCCTGTCCACGGCTCCTCTTCGGCCCAGGCTGGTACTGTCTCTCTGTCTCTGCCTCTCTCCCAGAGCCCATACTTCAAGGAGCGGAAGTTCCATTCCTGTGCCCAGACTGTCTCTGATGTGTGTGACGGTTTCCCTGACATCGGGCCTGACTTTTCCCGTGTGGTGAAGCCGACCCGAGGCACTCTCCCTCACCATTGCCTCCTTGCTGCCACTCTTTCTCCAATCTCTCTGGTTCACTGCCCATCCCCGTCACCTGCCCATGGGGTTTTAATCTGGAAATACCGCTGATGCCAACAGATGCCCAGCGAGCATCGCGGCCCTAACCAGCTCCCAGACATGGGCCTGGTTCACCGTTGAGTGAGCTTTCTCCATTTTCAAGTTTTTAACTCAAAGGCCTGGGGTTTGGGGGAATAGGGGTGTGTTCAAGAGATCCCAAATTATTTTCCAGTCAATAAGGTATTTTGTTTGAAGTGTACTCATTGTTGTGAGGTGAGGACGCTGGCATACTGCGAGCACCCACAAATAATGACCATAATTAAGATAAATATTGACCAGGCCCAACCCCATATCCCTCCCAGACCCTTTGAACTCCTGAGATTACAGTGAGAGAGCTCAGTACAACACTGATTGTGTGTTATTCTGAAATTGGATATCATCTAAAGCCCTAAAGATCGCCCTGAAACAGAGCCATTTCTACCAGGAAATCACCTTCTCTCCAATTTTCTGAGGCCTCTGTAAGATGTTACTGTGTGCTCTGACCACAAGCCAGAGAAAGCACTGTCAGAGAAAAGAAATGAAAGTAAATGATTTATAAACACACGCCGTCCACACTTGGTGACTCCCTTTTTGTTCTCGGTATTACAGTTTGTGCCACACATGCAGCTTGTTTTTCAATGCTGCTAACGCCTCCCCTCTGCATTCAGCTGCTCATAAACCACATCCTGCTCCTATTTATATGACACATCACAGCTCTCTCTATACTCTCCACACTACACAGAGACTCACACAGAGGCTTTGACATTCTGTTCCTGCAATGTGTTCCCTCAGGCCTTCTCGAGTAGGCCTTTCTGGTCAGACCATCAGATGGATGGTGGATGGTTAAGGAACCTCCTTCAAGGAATCTCACTTGTGTACAGAAGGTTGATCTTTGAGAACACGATTTACAAAGATTCATAATTCCCAGACACACAGCAGGTCTATGTGTTCATGCTACACACACACTCACACACTCACACACACAGACACACACACACCCACACACAGACACACACACACCCACATACAGACACACCCACACACAGACACACACTCACCCACACAGACACAGACACACACAGACACACACACACGCAGACACAGACACACACACTCACCCACACAGACACAGACACACACAGACACACACAGACACTCACACACACAGACACACCCACACACACACAGATACACCCACACACACAGACACACACACACCCCCACACATACACACAGACACACCCATACACACACACTCACACACACACTCACACACACACACAGACACACCCACACACACACAGACACACACACACACACACACACTCACACACACACAGACACACACACACACACACAGACACGCCCACACCCACACACACACACTCACACGCACACACGGACACACACACAGACACTCACACACACACATTCATACACAAACACACACATTCATACACACACTCACACACAGACACACACACTCACATAGACTCACATAGACACACACAGACACACACACACCCACACCCACACATTCATACACACACTCATACGCATGGACACACACCCCCCCACACACTCTCACACTCTCACACACAGACACACACACAGACACACATATATAAACACACACATTCACACACACACACATTCATACACTCTCATCACACACACTGTCATGCACACACACACACACACACGCACAAACACACACCTGAAGTTAGAAGATTGAGCAGCGATCTGATCAAGGTGCTTGAAGTAACTCATCCTTTATTTACACAGGGAGAGGCCTCACCAGTGGTCCAGCTCCCTCAGAGTCGGCTCTCTGAGTTAAAATGATGTCTGACACTCCTGTTTATATCTCTCAGCCAGGGTTCCCTGAACGGACGAGATGAACTGCCCCAATCAGGGAACTCATATTTTATGAGGTTCACCTAACTGATCTCATTACAGTGTTGATAATGTTTAAAGGATACAGTATGGTCTGGGTAGACAAAATTGCATCCCCTGTCAGAGCTGTGATATAATGAAATTTATATAAACCAGGACAATATAACTGATCACGTGACTGTGACATTATTATGAGAGGAAATACCAATCTATCGTGAGCATGTGAAGAGAGAGGTCATTAACACTGTACTTGAGAACTTATTGTGTACAGATGTAAGTCGAGCATTGTTACAGTATATAAGGAGTTGAAAAGCTTTACTTCAAGATAAGGAGCAAGTAGCCTTAAGGGCAGTAGGTAAGCCAAGGCCCACAGCCTGAGGTACTTCAGACCACTATGGCATTGTGTAAGTAGCAGGACTGAGTAACAGTAAATGCTGAAGTAAGAGGGAATTACTAACAACATACAACAATCTTAAAATGGCTTTTTAGGAGGGAAATTAAGGAGATTTTCTTTCTCATAAAGGATTGTAGATATTTGAAGCTTGCTCCTTCATGGACCGTGGAAGCTGGGAAAGGGAAATGGAGGGGGTGGGCTGGTGGTGACAATCTGTTGATGTATTCCAGACTTTTCCGGATTGTGAGTGATGGAACTTTGCATTTTTACACTGGACAAATATTTTTAGGGTTTTAGGATATCAGTGCTGCATTGAGACGGGTAAATATGTTTCTGTCACTATTGATTGGCAAAGGAGAGCTATATTTCAGGAATACTGCCTAGCTTTCAGACAGTGTCAGCAGATCACCACTATGCATTGCAGGTCAGCAAGGACTTTCAGAATATTAGTGGAGTTGATAGCCGTGATATTACTAAATGTTAGAAAAGATTTAGAGGGCCGAATGGCCTAGCCTTGTGTGGAAATACATGATGAATCTCTTGAGATGTCGGTGTCTCACTTGCTCATGAGAGAGCCAATGAGAGTCTCAGACTGCATCTTCTATGGGAAGGCCCCTGGGCCACACACCAGTCAGGCAGTGACAAGGCCACCAGCAGGTTCAACCCTGGAATGAGGACCCCAAACCACCCTTCCCTCCCTCCCTCTAGTGAGTCAGCAGCCAGTAGGAGAGCAGCAGCTTGTGTTCTCAGCAGCGCCACAGAGGAGGCCATGGTTGCTATTGGAAGTGCACTCCCAGAGAAGCAGGACAAAGGTCATTGGTGTGGGGTGAGGTTCCTTGCGTTGGGATCGTGGGCTGAAGAGAACAGGGGGTCAGGAAGCAAGTGCAGGGAAGTAACTCGCTGCAGGCACTCCCTGCTTGACGTGTAGTTCCTCGATTGGGAACTGACCAGCTTCGATTGAGGATCCTTGGGTGCCCTGAGATGCCAACCTGCCCACCGGGTGGTATCTGTCAGAGATGTGCCTGGACAATAGGCTCATCAGCAGCTGGGTTAATCCCAGCAGAGTGGGCTGAAGCAGTAACCAGGCCTTAATTGACCAAAGAAGGGCCTCAGTTGGTGATGGGCACTGTGATGTATTGAGAAAAGACATGATTTTGAGATGGTGGAACATACCATGATGTAGCAGTAACATCAGCCGTCATGTCCAAGTGACTGTGAGGAAAGGATGGAATAGTCTGTAATGGACAGAGGGAGACATGTACTGAGAACAGGATTCTGTATGTTGGGAGTCTCACCTTGAGTTAGGCAGCAGTCCCTCAAAGGGGGAACCACTATACCCTCACCCTCCCAGCAGAGTCAAGATAGCCCCCTTCCTGACATGCAGAACAGAATCCTGAGCTACAAGAGGGGTGACCTTATAGAGGTTTACAAAATTATGAGGGGCATGGATAGGATAAATAGACAAAGTCTTTTCCCTCGGGTCGGGGAGTCCAGAACTAGAGGGAGTAGTTTTAGGGTGAGACGGGAAAGATATAAAAGAGACCTGAGGGGCAACTATTTGGTACATGTATGGAATGAGCTGCCAGAGGAAGTGGTGGAGGCTGGTACAATTGCAACATTTAAGAGGCATTTGGATGGGTGTATGAATAAGAAGGGTTTGGAGGGATATGGGCCGGGTGCTGGCAGGTGGGACTAGATTGGGTTGGGATATCTGGTCGGCATGGACAGATTGGACCGAAGGGTCTGTTTCCATGCTGTACATCTCTATGACTGTATGACTCTGAATTGCACAGAGCATCACCAAACTAGGCCTCAGTCAGACCTTGCTGACCAGAATGTAATCATAGCGGAGGTAAGAAGACGTCGAGAGTGTGGTGCTGGAAAAGCCTCATAGAATATGGGTTCCAGGTCAGGCATCAGGATTCCTGATGAAGGGCTTATGCCTGAAATGTGGATTCTCCTGTTCCTCGGATGCTGCCTGACCTGCTGTGCTTTTCCAGCACTGCACTCTTGACTCTGTGTTCTCCAACATCTGCAGGCCTCACTTTCTCCTCGGCGGTGAGAAGATGGTGGGGTGACGCCAGCCTGTCTAACTGAACCCCTTGCCCACACCCCCAGGAGCAGAAGGTTGCAGCATTGACAGACCTTTGGGATGACCTCTCACCTTTGGCCTACTCCCTTTGGGAGCCCAGCATTCCTCCAGTATTACACCAGTCAGCCTGGATTACATGATGAAGGGATGCAGTGGGATTGTACCTTCAAGCAATTAACACATCTGCAGCCGACAAAGGACCAGGAATGATAGAAGAATACATTCAGAAGCAGGAAGGTTAAACACTGTGTTTTGCTGAAAAATAGATTTTCATTATCATCATTATTTTTTAAAAACACATCATGTTTCACTGAAGTCGAACTTTTAGTCTGTTTGCCTCAGGACCACCTCCACACGCGCTTTCGACCTGCTGAGCAAACCCTTATAAAAGGTTTGAAACTGCCTTTCCTTTACACCCAGGAAGTTTAAGAGTGGATTCCGTCGAATTGTTCAAAGGCACAAGGAGTAATTAAAGAACAGCAGCTCCCAGTGGCTGCAGGGGTAAAAACCTGAGCACACAGATTTAGGAGGATCAACAAAACTCCACAGAGGACGTGAGGGATTTGGGAGTCCTTGTCCATAAATCAAAACAAAAATGCTGGTGTGCAAGTTCAGCCGGTAATAGAGAAGGCAAATGGAATGTTGGCCTTTATTTCAAAGGGAATGGAGTCTAAGAGTAGGGAGTTTCACTAAAACTTTACAAGGCCTGAGTCAGACTACAGCTGGAATACTGTAAACAGCTTCAGGCTCCTTCTTGTAAGAAAGATGTATTGACAATGGAGGCAGGCCAGAGAAAGTTCACCAGCCTGAATACCAGCTATGGAGGGACTGTCTTATGAGGTGAGGTTAAAGAGGTTAGGCCTGTACTTGTTGGAGTTTAGCAGAATGAGAGGTGACCTTAATGAAACACGCAAGATTCTTCAGGAACTTAACTGGTAGGATGTGGAGAGAGTAGGAGAGTCGAGGAACAGAGAGTGTCATCCAGAATAAGGGGTCACCCAATGAAAACAGAGATGAGGAGGAATTGCTTTCTCTTTGTGGGTCTTGAATCTGTGGACTTTCTTTTACCTCAGAGGGCTGTGATGTTGGGCCATTGAGCATATTGAAGGCTGAGATAGACAGATTTTTAATCAGGCAGGGAATCAAAGGTTATGGGGAAAAGGCAAGGAAGTGGAGTTGAGGATTATCAGGGGAGCCATGCTCTCATTGATTTGTGGAACAGATTTGATGGGCTGAATGGCCAGCCCTTATGGAAATCTTATGCTGTGTGGTGTGATGGACACAATCCTTACCATGGTCATCATCCACACCAAGGTGTTATTAAACCATCTGAGATTCCTTGAGTACATTCACTGCCACCAATCCTTCACTTTGGTACTGAGCTAGTTGATCCCTCTGAAATGCTACGAGATACACTGGTATTTCCTCCTTAAACCTTGCAGTCTCACTTTAACATGCTCCAACCTTGTCCTTTGAGTAAGATTATAATGACCTGGCCAATTATTTCCTTCAGCTGAATGTTGTTGGTGGTGTGCAGGCTGCCCCCCCCTCCCCCACCCTGGACAAAATGTCAGTCCTAACTGGACGGACATGCTGCAGTCAGGATGTGCTCTGGGCAGCCTTTTCAAAGTGAGGCTGAGAACTCCACTCCCTGACAGGAGGGGTATCCCACCTTTGAGAACTGCCGGCCAATCTGATTGGACAGCAGCTCTAACAATCCCAACAGCACCGAAGATGGGCATCGTCAAGTGCAAGAGGTCCCATTGTAGGGAACCACATCATTGCCTGTTTGGACTATAAACTGGAATGGATGCCAGACTGCTATGTCGGGAGAGACTTGCAACTTGGAAAAATCAGGTACCGCACATTTTTAGGCGTAAAGGCCAATGGTGCTTTTTGAGGTAATGGGAGACTTAGTGACGCCAAGAGTCTGTGAGTTAAGGAATTTCTGCCTGACAACAGCTCTCTGATTGTTACAAAGCTGTACAGTAATTGGAAAGGCAGCCAGAGACATCCAGAACCTCTCAACTGAAAACAGTGCTCTCTCCCTCACTCTCTCTCTCTCTCTCTCTCTTTCTCTCTGTCTCTCCTTCCATCAGGAAAATCAAGTAAGCATAAAAGAAAGAATTGTAACAAGTCGTGAGTCCACTGGATCAGCTGTTGGAGGTAAGAGCAATCATCATTTTACAGACAATGGCGTGTCATTATTCTTCTTGTTCATCACTGTGGAAGCGGCCTTTC